>NC_071117.1:29200000-29252500 GCF_024256425.1 Clarias gariepinus | reverse complement strand
ACTCTGTGTGTGTGTGTGTAAAGCGAGAGTGTGTGTGTGTGTGTGTGTGTAAAGCGAGAGTGTGTGTGTGTGTGGAGTGCGAGAGTGTGTGTGTGTGTGTGTGTGGAGTGCGAGAGTGTGTGTGTGTGTAGAGTGTGTGTGTGTGTGGAGTGCGAGAGTGTGTGTGTGTGTAGAGTGTGTGTGTGTGTGGAGTGCGAGAGCAAATGAGTGTGTGTGTGTGGAGTGCGAGAGCAAATGAGTGCGTGTGTGTGTGTGGAGTGCGAGAGCAAATGAGTGTGTGTGTGTGTGTGGAGTGCGAGAGCAAATGAGTGTGTGTGTGTGTGGAGTGCGAGAGCAAATGAGTGTGTGTGTGTGTGGAGTGCGAGAGCAAATGAGTGTGTGTGTGTGTGGAGTGCGAGAGCAAATGTGTGTGTGGAGTGCGAGAGCAAATGTGTGTGTGGAGTGCGAGAGCAAATGTGTGTGTGTGTGTGGAGTGCGAGAGCAAATGAGTGTGTGCGTGTGGAGTGCGAGAGCAAATGAGTGTGTGCGTGTGGAGTGCGAGAGCAAATGAGTGTGTGCGTGTGGAGTGCGAGAGCAAATGAGTGTGTGCGTGTGGAGTGCGAGAGCAAATGAGTGTGTGCGTGTGGAGTGCGAGAGCAAATGAGTGTGTGCGTGTGGAGTGCGAGAGCAAATGAGTGTGTGCGTGTGGAGTGCGAGAGCAAATGAGTGTGTGCGTGTGGAGTGCGAGAGCAAATGAGTGTGTGTGTGTGGAGTGCGAGAGCAAATGAGTGTGTGTGTGTGGAGTGCGAGAGCAAATGAGTGTGTGTGTGTGGAGTGCGAGAGCAAATGAGTGTGTGTGTGTGGAGTGCGAGAGCAAATGAGTGTGTGTGTGTGGAGTGCGAGAGCAAATGAGTGTGTGTGTGTGGAGTGCGAGAGCAAATGAGTGTGTGTAAAGCGCGAGAGTGTGTGTAAAGCGCGAGAGTGTGTGTAAAGCGCGAGAGTGTGTGTAAAGCGCGAGAGTGTGTGTAAAGCGCGAGAGTGTGTGTAAAGCGCGAGAGTGTGTGTAAAGCGCGAGAGTGTGTGTAAAGCGCGAGAGTGTGTGTAAAGCGCGAGAGTGTGTGTAAAGCGCGAGAGTGTGTGTAAAGCGCGAGTGTGTGTGTGTGTGTGTGGAGTGCGAGAGTGTGTGTGTGTGGAGTGCGAGAGTGTGTGTGTGTGGAGTGCGAGAGTGTGTGTGTGTGGAGTGCGAGAGTGTGTGTGTGTGGAGTGCGAGAGTGTGTGTGTGTGTGTGTGTGTGTGTGTGGAGTGCGAGAGTGTGTGTGTGTGGAGTGCGAGAGTGTGTGTGTGTGTGTGGAGTGCGAGAGTGTGTGTGTGTGTGTGGAGTGCGAGAGTGTGTGTGTGTGTGTGGAGTGCGAGAGTGTGTGTGGAGTGCGAGAGTGTGTGTGGAGTGCGAGAGTGTGTGTGGAGTGCGAGAGTGTGTGTGGAGTGCGAGAGTGTGTGTGGAGTGCGAGAGTGTGTGTGTGTGTGTGTGGAGTGCGAGAGCAAATGAGTGTGTGTGTGTGGAGTGCGAGAGCAAATGAGTGTGTGTGTGTGGAGTGCGAGAGCAAATGAGTGTGTGTGTGTGGAGTGCGAGAGCAAATGAGTGTGTGTGTGTGGAGTGCGAGAGCAAATGAGTGTGTGTGTGTGGAGTGCGAGAGCAAATGAGTGTGTGTAAAGCGCGAGAGTGTGTGTAAAGCGCGAGAGTGTGTGTAAAGCGCGAGAGTGTGTGTAAAGCGCGAGAGTGTGTGTAAAGCGCGAGAGTGTGTGTAAAGCGCGAGAGTGTGTGTAAAGCGCGAGAGTGTGTGTAAAGCGCGAGAGTGTGTGTAAAGCGCGAGAGTGTGTGTAAAGCGCGAGAGTGTGTGTAAAGCGCGAGAGTGTGTGTAAAGCGCGAGTGTGTGTGTGTGTGTGTGGAGTGCGAGAGTGTGTGTGTGTGGAGTGCGAGAGTGTGTGTGTGTGGAGTGCGAGAGTGTGTGTGTGTGGAGTGCGAGAGTGTGTGTGTGTGGAGTGCGAGAGTGTGTGTGTGTGTGTGTGTGTGTGTGTGGAGTGCGAGAGTGTGTGTGTGTGGAGTGCGAGAGTGTGTGTGTGTGTGTGGAGTGCGAGAGTGTGTGTGTGTGTGTGGAGTGCGAGAGTGTGTGTGTGTGTGTGGAGTGCGAGAGTGCGAGAGTGTGTGTGGAGTGCGAGAGTGTGTGTGGAGTGCGAGAGTGTGTGTGGAGTGCGAGAGTGTGTGTGGAGTGCGAGAGTGTGTGTGGAGTGCGAGAGTGTGTGTGTGTGTGTGTGGAGTGCGAGAGTGTGTGTGTGTGTGTGTGGAGTGCGAGAGTGTGTGTGTGTGTGTGTGGAGTGCGAGAGTGTGTGTGTGTGTGTGTGGAGTGCGAGAGTGTGTGTGTGTGTGTGTGGAGTGCGAGAGTGTGTGTGTGTGTGTGTGGAGTGCGAGAGTGTGTGTGTGTGTGGAGTGCGAGAGTGTGTGTGTGTGTGTGTGGAGTGCGAGAGTGTGTGTGTGTGTGTGTGGAGTGCGAGAGTGTGTGTGTGTGTGTGTGGAGTGCGAGAGTGTGTGTGTGTGTGTGTGGAGTGCGAGAGTGTGTGTGTGTGTGTGTGGAGTGCGAGAGTGTGTGTGTGTGTGGAGTGCGAGAGTGTGTGTGTGTGTGGAGTGCGAGAGTGTGTGTGTGTGGAGTGCGAGAGTGTGTGTGTGTGGAGTGCGAGAGTGTGTGTGTGTGGAGTGCGAGAGTGTGTGTGTGTGGAGTGCGAGAGTGTGTGTGTGTGTGTGTGTGTGTGTGTGGTGTGCGAGTGTGTGTGTGTGTGTGTGGAGTGCGAGAGTGTGTGTGTGTGTGTGGAGTGCGAGAGTGTGTGTGTGTGTGTGGAGTGCGAGAGTGTGTGTGTGTGGAGTGCGAGAGTGTGTGTGTGTGGAGTGCGAGAGTGTGTGTGTGTGGAGTGCGAGAGTGTGTGTGTGTGGAGTGCGAGAGTGTGTGTGTGTGTGTGTGTGTGTGTGTGGAGTGCGAGAGTGTGTGTGGAGTGCGAGAGTGTGTGTGGAGTGCGAGAGTGTGTGTGGAGTGCGAGAGTGTGTGTGTGTGTGTGTGGAGTGCGAGAGTGTGTGTGTGTGGAGTGCGAGAGTGTGTGTGTGTGGAGTGCGAGAGTGTGTGTGTGTGGAGTGCGAGAGTGTGTGTGTGTGTGTGTGTGTGTGTGTGGAGTGCGAGAGTGTGTGTGTGTGTGTGGAGTGCGAGAGTGTGTGTGTGTGTGTGGAGTGCGAGAGTGTGTGTGTGTGTGTGGAGTGCGAGAGTGTGTGTGTGTGGAGTGCGAGAGTGTGTGTGTGTGGAGTGCGAGAGTGTGTGTGTGTGGAGTGCGAGAGTGTGTGTGTGTGTGTGTGTGTGTGTGTGGAGTGCGTGAGTGTGTGTGTGTGTGTGGAGTGCGAGAGTGTGTGTGGAGTGCGAGAGTGTGTGTGGAGTGCGAGAGTGTGTGTGGAGTGCGAGAGTGTGTGTGTGTGTGTGTGGAGTGCGAGAGTGTGTGTGTGTGTGTGTGGAGTGCGAGAGTGTGTGTGTGTGTGTGTGGAGTGCGAGAGTGTGTGTGTGTGTGTGTGGAGTGCGAGAGTGTGTGTGTGTGGAGTGCGAGAGTGTGTGTGTGTGGAGTGCGAGAGTGTGTGTGTGTGGAGTGCGAGAGTGTGTATGTGTGTGGAGTGCGAGAGCGTGTGTGTGTGTGTGGAGTGCGAGAGCAAATGAGTGTGTGTGTGTGGAGTGCGAGAGCAAATGAGTGTGTGTGTGTGGAGTGCGAGAGCAAATGAGTGTGTGTGTGTGGAGTGCGAGAGCAAATGAGTGTGTGCGTGTGGAGTGCGAGAGCAAATGAGTGTGTGTGTGTGGAGTGCGAGAGCAAATGAGTGTGTGTGTGTGGAGTGCGAGAGCAAATGAGTGTGTGTGTGTGGAGTGCGAGAGCAAATGAGTGTGTGTGTGTGTGGAGTGCGAGAGTGTGTGTGTGTGTGTGTGTGTGTGTGTGTGTGGAGTGCGAGAGTGTGTGTGTGTGTGTGGAGTGCGAGAGTGTGTGTGTGTGTGTGTGTGGAGTGCGAGAGTGTGTGTGTGTGTGTGTGGAGTGCGAGAGTGTGTGTGTGTGTGTGTGGAGTGAGAGAGTGTGTGTGTGTGTGTGTGGAGTGCGAGAGTGTGTGTGTGTGGAGTGCGAGAGTGTGTGTGTGTGGAGTGCGAGAGTGTGTGTGTGTGGAGTGCGAGAGTGTGTATGTGTGTGGAGTGCGAGAGTGTGTATGTGTGTGGAGTGCGAGAGTGTGTATGTGTGTGGAGTGCGAGAGTGTGTGTGTGTGGAGTGCGAGAGCGTGTGTGTGTGTGTGGAGTGCGAGAGCGTGTGTGTGTGTGTGGAGTGCGAGAGCGTGTGTGTGTGTGTGGAGTGCGAGAGCAAATGAGTGTGTGTGTGTGGAGTGCGAGAGCAAATGAGTGTGTGTGTGTGGAGTGCGAGAGCAAATGAGTGTGTGTGTGTGGAGTGCGAGAGCAAATGAGTGTGTGTGTGTGGAGTGCGAGAGCAAATGAGTGTGTGTGTGTGGAGTGCGAGAGCAAATGAGTGTGTGTGTGTGTGGAGTGCGAGAGCAAATGAGTGTGTGTGTGTGTGGAGTGCGAGAGCAAATGAGTGTGTGTGTGTGTGGAGTGCGAGAGCAAATGAGTGTGTGTGTGTGTGGAGTGCGAGAGCAAATGAGTGTGTGTGTGTGTGGAGTGCGAGAGCAAATGAGTGTGTGTGTGTGTGGAGTGCGAGAGCAAATGAGTGTGTGTGTGTGTGGAGTGCGAGAGCAAATGAGTGTGTGTGTGTGTGGAGTGCGAGAGCAAATGAGTGTGTGTGTGTGTGGAGTGCGAGAGCAAATGAGTGTGTGTGTGTGTGGAGTGCGAGAGCAAATGAGTGTGTGTGTGTGTGGAGTGCGAGAGCAAATGAGTGTGTGTGTGTGTGGAGTGCGAGAGCAAATGAGTGTGTGTGTGTGTGGAGTGCGAGAGCAAATGAGTGTGTGTGTGTGTGGAGTGCGAGAGCAAATGAGTGTGTGTGTGTGTGGAGTGCGAGAGCAAATGAGTGTGTGTGTGTGTGGAGTGCGAGAGCAAATGAGTGTGTGTGTGTGTGGAGTGCGAGAGCAAATGAGTGTGTGTGTGTGTGGAGTGCGAGAGCAAATGAGTGTGTGTGTGTGTGGAGTGCGAGAGCAAATGAGTGTGTGTGTGTGTGGAGTGCGAGAGCAAATGAGTGTGTGTGTGTGTGGAGTGCGAGAGCAAATGAGTGTGTGTGTGTGTGGAGTGCGAGAGCAAATGAGTGTGTGTGTGTGTGGAGTGCGAGAGCAAATGAGTGTGTGTGTGTGTGGAGTGCGAGAGCAAATGAGTGTGTGTGTGTGTGGAGTGCGAGAGCAAATGAGTGTGTGTGTGTGTGTGTTGAGTGCGAGAGCAAATGAGTGTGTGTGTGTGTGTGGAGTGCGAGAGCAAATGAGTGTGTGTGTGTGTGTGGAGTGCGAGAGCAAATGAGTGTGTGTGTGTGTGTGGAGTGCGAGAGCAAATGAGTGTGTGTGTGTGTGTGGAGTGCGAGAGCAAATGAGTGTGTGTGTGTGTGGAGTGCGAGAGCAAATGAGTGTGTGTGTGTGTGGAGTGCGAGAGCAAATGAGTGTGTGTGTGTGTGTGTGTGTGTGGAGTGCGAGAGCAAATGAGTGTGTGTGTGTGTGTGTGTGTGTGGAGTGCGAGAGCAAATGAGTGTGTGTGTGTGTGTGTGGAGTGCGAGAGCAAATGAGTGTGTGTGTGTGTGTGTGTGTGTGGAGTGCGAGAGCAAATGAGTGTGTGTGTGTGTGTGTGGAGTGCGAGAGCAAATGAGTGTGTGTGTGTGTGGGTGGAGTGCGAGAGCTAATGAGTGTGTGTGTGGAGTGCGAGAGCAAATGAGTGTGTGTGTGTGTGTGTGTGTGGAGTGCGAGAGCAAATGAGTGTGTGTGTGTGTGTGTGTGTGTGGAGTGAGAGAGCAAATGAGTGTGTGTGTGTGTGTGGAGTGCGAGAGCAAATGAGTGTGTGTGTGTGTGTGTGTGTGGAGTGCGAGAGCAAATGAGTGTGTGTGTGTGTGTGTGGAGTGCGAGAGCAAATGAGTGTGTGTGTGTGTGTGTGGAGTGCGAGAGCAAATGAGTGTGTGTGTGTGTGTGTGTGTGTGTGTGTGGAGTGCGAGCGCAAATGAGTGTGTGTGTGTGTGTGTGTGTGGAGTGCGAGAGCAAATGAGTGTGTGTGTGTGTGTGTGTGGAGTGCGAGAGCAAATGAGTGTGTGTGTGTGTGTGTGGAGTGCGAGAGCAAATGAGTGTGTGTGTGTGTGGAGTGCGAGAGCGTGTGGAGAGCGAGTGTGTGTGTGTGTGGAGAGCGAGTGTGTGTGTGTGGAGTGCGAGAGCGTGTGGAGAGCGAGTGTGTGTGTGTGGAGGGCGAGTGGTGAGCGCGTGTGGAGGGCGAGAGGTGAGCGCGTGTGGAGTGCGAGTGGTGAGCGCGTGTGGAGTGGTGAGCGCGTGTGGAGTGGTGAGCGCGTGTGGAGTGCGAGCGCGTGTGGAGTGCGAGTGTGCGCGAGAGCGGGTGGGGGATATGTACATCACATTTAGGTTCGTGAGCGTGACCCGTTCCCAGGTCAGGACACTCTGAGGTCACAGGAGAGCCTGTGTGTGTACAGGGGAACACGGACAGATATGTTGGAATAAATCAAACTTTGTTTATCTTCTCACACACTTTGTTTCTTTTCCTTTCAGAGACTTTGACTCCTTAAACAAGGAAAATGTTTACGACAACAACCACCTGGTAAGCACTTTTACTTCGACGTTTAATACGGATGAATGTTTTAAAACGACCCTGTAAACTCCTGTCATTTGTATAAGCTGAGTTCCCGCCTCCTGCCTGATCATCAGCAGATCATGTGTGTGTGTGACATCGGTACAGGACACTGATTATTTTCATCTAACAGCATGTCTCTTACTGATGGACCTGTACACTCGATGCCACCTCTTGCTGTATCCGATCCAGACTGAGATCAGACTCTTTTCCGGGTTTTGATGCTGCGTCAAGGTTAGAGATAGGAATTATACCGATACAAATATGAAACGCAGAACTGAGATACAAAATGAAAAAGGGTAAAGAGTGTTACAGGAGGAAGCTTGAAACTAAACTCGGGTTAAACAACTTGAGGTGTAGAATGAGAACCATCACAGCTGACCAGGTGATGAAGACTGACCTACAAGAGGCCAATGAGATAGATCTGTCCTTTAACAGGTGTGACGATGTGGTCTCTGCCCAACCACCACCCTGCTCCTGCCTTGCCTACACTCACACCCCTTACTTACCTCATCCCAACAGTCCTTCTCTAGCAGCTACACCCCACTATCTCTCCGCAACAACTCCAAGGCTTTCACTGTCCCATCAGGACCCTCTCACAGACTCAGTGAGCCTACACCATGGAGGACATGAGAAGGGAATTCAGTCGCCAATGCCCAGAGAAGGTTGCGGGACCTGTTGGCTCCATGGTCATTTTTCAGCACATCTTTAACCTAAGTCTAAACATCATGAGTGTCCCTGTTCTTTAAAGAAAAAAAAAAACTTACCTGGGTCCTGTGCCCAAAAGTAAACACCCATGTACACACAGTGACTACAGACCAGTGACCTTGACCTCATGTCATAAAGTCTAAGAAGATACTGAAATACTAAAGTACCTCCGTTCAATAGCCGAACCATCACTGGACCACTTGCAGTTTGTCTATCAGCCTTACATTGTGTGGAGGACACCATCATCTTCCTGCTGCACAGAGCTTACACTCCTCCTGAGGAGGCAGAGGCAGCCCTTACTTTTCGAAGGCGTTCACCATCCTAAGTCCAAGCTGCTAAACACTGTGTCAGACACCATAGTGAGAAGCACAGGGGTTCCTCAGGGGTCCGTCCTGTCTCCCTTTCTGTTCACACTTTATACATCTGAGTTCAGGTACTGCTCCAGGTTCTGCCACCTGCACACAGACTCTGTGGTATCAGGAATGGTCAGGAGAGAGAGTACAGGAGCGAGGTGGATACCTTTGTTGAGTGGGGCACACCTGCAACTCAATATTTCAAAGACGAACTGGTGTTGCATTTTAGGAAAAGGAAAACCCACTAATCCGATTAACATCATGGGCACTGAAGTGGAGACAGTTAAAAGCTATGAGTATGGTCCAAGTGTACACCTAGACTGGTCTAAAAACAGAGATGTGCTATATAAGAAAGGTAAGAGCCACCTCTATTTTCTCAGGTCTTTCAATGACCATGCTGCAGATGTTTCGTGACTCGGTGGTTAGCGGTGTTCTTCGTAGAGCCATGTTCTACGCTGTAGTGTGTAAGACTCAACAGACTTATTAGTAAAGCTGGCTCTGTCGTTGGAGCAGACCTGGAGTCTCTGTTGGAGGTGTCTGAGAGGAGATTGCTGAGGAAACTTCTCAGGATTCTACACACAGCATCCTATGCACCTTGTGCCACATGGGTGTCCTACAGGAGCACATTTAGCCATAGACCGAGACCACAGAGAAGCACCACAGAACGCCACAGGAGGTCTTACCTTATTGTGGGGATCAAACTTTATAACTCCTCCCCCTTCTGTAGGAAGGAGAGCTACTGCCTGGGTTCTTCAATATCATGTGCAATATCGATAAGCAAGACCATGCGCTACATCACTCGCCACTGTTGCTAAATTCTACATCAGAATCTTTAAAGGTTTTTATTGCTACTGGTTGTTGCATGCTACTTTTGTCAATCTTATGTTTAATTTGCACTTTGTTACTGAGAGCGGTCTCTGGCACAAGAATTTCCTCCAGGATTAATTAAGCGTTACCTTACCTCTGTGCCGATTTTGATTAAAATTGCGATTCTATAAGGGTTTAGAAAAGCTACGTTGTTAATGAGCAGCGCGTATCTCTATCATCCGCCATAATTATTATTTCTAAACTTAGCAAATAGTTCACTCCCACCACATAGGATGAAAATGTGTAAATAGTTCAGAGTGTAGGATTATAAAGAGACTGCGACGTTTTACTGCCTCCAGAGTCTCAAAACTCAACTTGACAGTGAGCGCGTGGGTCGAGAGGCTGCAAGCATGCAAGGCACACATGATTTTCAACTAATTAGCGCTGGCGGTGTTGAGACTGGTGTAAGTGTGTGTGATGAGTGTGTTTGAGACTAATTTGCTCCCAGAGAGACAGCATTAAAATGCATATCTGTTGCATCACTCTGAAGCTTCTGCGCTCGCTACAGAATGGTTTCTATCTGAGACTGATCACCTGATCGCGACCGATCACACTGAACACCAGACGGTTCTGATCACTGACTGATCGACCGCTTCATCTCTGTTATAAATGTAAAAAAACAACAGATTTTTCTGTGTCAGTGGCGATACGTGACTCAGCACACAAACGAATGGTTTTTCCCCATCTCTAGTCGAGGTGCTGTGTAATGCGTAGCTGTCTTTTCCCCACGGAGGTCGTAGCCCACATGATGCCTGGCTGAGGCTGAAGCGCGCTCTCTCTGTGATCGTTATGTTTCTTAACCGTAAGTGAAAGTAAGACTTGTTCTCGTAAGCAGAATGTACACGTGTCCAAGCGCCAGAAGTTTCCATGAGCTCTTTAGTTCCAGCCTGTTTAGTCCTTGTTAAAGCAGTCTCTACACATCAGTGGGAGTTTCCTGGGATTAAACCCTGAAACTGGGAGAACTGGTGCGCGGAGTGAAAGTGAAAGTTTATTTGAGTTAATGGTAAAATCACAGACAAGACTGGTTGTGCTGGTGATGTCTGTGCCGGTCTCAGGAGAGGCCTCGTCTGCTCACACACACACACACACACACACACACACACACACACACACACACTGGATTATTGACTGTATGGAGAAGTTTTCCTGCCTGGGCTAGATTGCTCTTTCATTATTTTTTGTGATAAGGATCAGGTTTAGTAAATTCCGGTTGGTTTGGTCATGCTGGGGTTTAGGTTGTGCCTCCTGATCCCAGATTCAGTCTGTGATCTTCACTGTGAGCTCGTCTTCGTGTCTGCGTCCCCCAGAGGACCGCCTTCAAGCATTTCCTGTCTCTTTATTTACTTTAGCTTCTTATTCATCATTCTAACAGCAGTTCAGGAATTAGACAGCTGTATAAAATCACACTGCGAGGAGACGACCAGAGACGCACAGCTGGATCGGATCAACGCTCGTGATAAATGATACGTCTCGAGTTTAGTGCTGAAGTTCATGTGGGGACTCTGTGTCCTGCTAACGGAATGTTCTAGAATAGCATTGATGATAATGAGACAGAACCAAGCGTTTCACCAGAACTGCAGCATGATTGTGAAATCGCAACCCACACACACAGAAACACACACGCACACACACATACGGTGTTTAAAAATAACCGCATTACAAACAGTCACACGGTCAGACTGATGTATCTGAGACGCATGCTGCTGTGTAGACGTGCTCATTGATTCATGATTATTAATGCTATTTTAAATGAATTAAATAAGTGTATGAGTTGGTGTAACTGCAGATGTATTTACTGCAGAGACGTACTGTACATGTGTGAGACATGCAGGGACAGGGACGGAGGACGCGTGTTATAGATCTGATCAATTTATACTCAATTCAGTCCACAGTTAAGAGCTTGCTGTAGGGGGCGTGGCTACGTTTATTCATACCAGTAGGTCACATGACTCCACATACAATAACGTACCAAATTCCCAGAAACATCCTTTTAAAGAGCACCTAATACACACGCGTTCGTCGTGTTCAGCTCTTCAGGCGGGGCTCCAGTGGGCGTGTACAAACAAAACGTCGCTGGAAAAACTCTTTTTCTGTTTTTGTATTAAGGTCATTTAAACTTTCCTCCAAATGTGACCTCATCTAAGAAGAGCCCCTCCCTCAGCTTGTTGTGTGTTGTTTTCTAAGGGGCGTGGCTCAGTAGGAGCTCATTTGCATAGACACTGAAACAACATGTTTGGTCGAGGAGTGAAAGGGAGTGTGAGGCATTATCTAAGGATATTTCAGTGAAGCATTAACACACACACACACACACACCTTCTGGGGAGCTCTGAGACCTGGGTTAACCTGTTAAAGAAGTAGTCGCATTCAGGACTTTTCAACTTCATGTGTAATTTATGGTTTAAATCTTTTACAATAAAAAGAGAGAAAGTGCTTTCAGGAACATCTTGAAGCTCAAAAACCCAGAGATACTCCAGGAATAATTCTATCACACACCACAACATGTAAAAATAACTAATCTCATCTGAATAGAGCTTTAAGGTGCTGTTTTATTATGTCATGTGTGCATCAGGCGTTCCGTGTGGCAGAGGAGCAGCTGAACATTCCTGCTCTGCTGGATGCAGAAGACATGGTGGCTCTGAAAGTTCCTGATCGTCTCAGCATCCTCACCTACGTCTCGCAGTACTACAACTACTTCCACGGCCGCTCTCCCAGTAAGACCTCCAGACACCAGTAATACTCATACACACTTTATGGTAGAGATACTCACACTGTCTGTCTGTCTGGAGTCGGGGGTTTGGCAGGAGTCAAGAGGCCGGCTGAGGAACCCATCGACCGTACGTCAGGGAGCAAGAACCCACCGGTCACAGCTAAAGTCTACAGCTCACCGAAAACCATCACAGAACCCACCAAGGTAAGGGATGAGTTAGTGAAAGCAGTGACTCACTTTGGGTTTTCTGTCTTAACTTGTGATCCTAAAGTGAAAGAGTAGTCAGCGTATGTTTTGTTCAAACATGATTAACAGATAAACGATGTGAAAGTTGTGATTTGTGTAAGAGCTCACCTAAGTGATGTTAAACAGAGTGGAGCGCAGGTGATGATCTCAGGATCCTGCAAGGACACGATAAAGAACACATACGCCATCCTGAAGACCACAGACTGATGGGAAAGTAATTAACAACCAGGGTTAGTTATAAGAAACACCTCAAAGTCTCTCCCTAGAGAGATAGAGAGAGAGTGTCAGTCAGAAGTCCAGGAGGACAAGGAGCAGATGGAGATGCTAAAGAACAAAAGGAACATCAGATATTAAGGGAACATGCTCAATAGTTTTCTGGTCTAAGGAGAATAAAGGAGTTTGATGCACACCCTGAGACACCATGCCTGCTGGGAAGCTTGGGGAAATGGGCGTGGAGGTGCATGCATGGTGGTGTGGGCGTGGAGGTGCATGCATGGTGGTGTGGGCGTGGAGGTGCAGGCATGGTGGTGTGGGCGTGGAGGTGCAGGCATGGTGGTGTGGGCGTGGAGGTGCAGGCATGGTGGTGTGGGCGTGGAGGTGGGAACGGTCCATCAGCAGGGATGGAGTGAGATAACTGGAGCTACATACAAAGCAACTCTAAAAGAACACCCGGTTCATTTTGGGGGCGGAGCTTCACCTTTCACCAGGACAACGAGGCTCCATGTTCTGCCAAATCTGCACTGGAGGAACCACCAAGAACTCGAATGTGCTAAGACGGCACAGTTAAACTTCACACTCCAGAGTGGTTGAAAATCTGCTGCAGGACTTAAAGTTCTGCAGAACGACATCAAATTCTCCTTTTATTTATTTTCTCAAAAAGAAAGCGTGCAAAGTGAAAACAGACATCATTCCAGCTGAAGGTGTTTCTGTTGCGTCTGCTCACTCGGGGGTGTGAATACTTACTGTCAGTGCAGTTAGTTTGATGAACAGGTTTATCGCTTGTCTCTGGAGCAGCTCGTTTGCATTGCTGTGGTTAAGCGTGTCTGTGGAATGTCGTTAATGAGCTGCTGTTTGTTTTTGCAGAAGGACGTCCCTGTAGAGCGTTCCGATAAATCTGGCACAATAAACCGGGGCTGCAATATCTGCAACCAACACGTCCACCTCGTGCAGAGACACCTCGTGGACGGGAAACTCTACCACAGGAACTGTTTCAAGTATGATGATGATTAGATTTTATTATTACGTTACAGCCGTGCTTTTACAAATACAATGGTACATTTACATAAAGAGTGATCTCACCTGGTCCGGGGTTTGTGTTTAGTCTCGGTGTATAAATGTATTTGCCCCTACACATGCTCAAGCTTTTCAGCTCATACAGGGTTCTCATGCATATTTTGAATAAAAACATACATATTTCTTGTTTAAATGCTTCTACAAAGGATTTTCCCCTGTCATTTTTGTAAGAAAGTTGTTCTCAGAGATATCTTCTATGGGATTTGTGCGTGTGTGTGTATGTGTGTGTGTGTGTGTATATATATATATATATATATATATATATATAATAAATAGAATTAATTTTGCATCATCGAATGTAAACATGAGTGTGTGAGTTCGACTGGGTGAGAACCCCGGCCTGTCCCCCTCTCCGGTGCCGTGGTTCAGTAGCTGCTCAGAATGTGCTGTGCTGCAATGTCAACAGATGTAATCTGGCACACATGAGCGGTGAGTCACTGAACACGTCAGACGCCCGGGGGGAATTTCCAGTGAATAACCATCAGCAGCGTACATTAGCTAAATGATTTAATGTGTGTCTGAGAATTTCGGATCGATTCTGATGAAGAGGTTTGATGATGACGCTGTTTCTCTTTAACAGATGCAGCGAGTGCTCGAATATTCTCCTCTCAGGAACTTACAAACCTGGAAAAGAGCCCAACACTTTTATCTGCAAGTCGCACCAAAGCACACAGAAGGCTCCTCCAGCTCAGGTCACACCCCCTGCACGGTACAACGAGACTACACCAACCATCAGCAAGTCACCACCGACCCCAAAGGACATCACGCTCAAAAGTGTGGGAAAAGACCCCACGCAGCCTAAGCAAAGCCCGTTTTGGTCAACAAATAAGAATAAAAGCCCCTCTGCCCCTACACCTGCTCCTAGAACTGCCCCTTCACCTGCCCCCACAGCTTGGACTCCTAAAGCTGCCCCTTCACCTGCCCCCACAGCTTGGACTCCTAAAGCTGCCCCTTCACCTGCCCCCACAGCCGGGGCTCCTAAAGCTGCCCCTTCACCTGCCCCTGTAGCTTGGACTCCTAAAGCTGCCCCTTCACCTGCCCCCACAGCTTGGACTCCTAAAACTGCCCCTTCACCTGCCCCCACAGCTTGGACTCCTAAAGCTGCCCCTTCACCTGCTCCCGCAGCCGGGGCTCCTAAAGCAGAGCCTACACCTGCCCCCACGAGTGCCCCTAGAGCTGCACTTCGCTATAAAGCCACAAAGGATTCTGTGACTGTGATTGTGAAACCTCCTGCTGAGGAGAAAGTACTCGGGGAGACGCCTAAAGGTCCAAGCAGCTCCGTCCTCAAGAACCAGGAGGCCAGACAGAGGTAAGTGTTAGGGTTATGGAGCGGATAGGGTTAGGTTTTTGGGGTTACGGATGAGATGGGGGCAAGTGGTTAGGGTTTAGGTGGGGGTTAGGTTCGGGGTGGGTTAGGGTCAAGGTGGGTGTTGGGGTTAGGGGTTAGGGTTAGGGAGGGTTCTGTGACGGTTAAGTGTGGATTGGAAGAAAGTAACCTGAGGGCAGCTGAGTAAAGCGTTGTGTGACCTGCATGAGAACCAAAGTAGTGAATTTTATG
Source organism: Clarias gariepinus (assembly GCF_024256425.1). Classification (NCBI taxonomy): domain Eukaryota; kingdom Metazoa; phylum Chordata; class Actinopteri; order Siluriformes; family Clariidae; genus Clarias; species Clarias gariepinus. The sequence goes on along the minus strand of NC_071117.1, from coordinate 29,237,956 downwards.
AATTAAATTATAAATGGCAGTAATGTACTGCTGTGTTTAATTATTTAAAATATAATTATTGTTTTATTAAATTGCAAAAAAAAGTTACTTTTAAACTTAAGCTACTTGTTTAAGAACATACCTAACTTACACACATTCTATAATTCCTAATGAATATTAGTTTAATAAACTCAATTGTGAACTTGCAAGAAAAAGATATTTAAAAGCTTAATTAGGAGCAAACTTTCATTAATTATAAATTTACAAAGTAAAAAACCTAAAGTTTATTATAAACTGAATTATAAACAGCTGATGTGACTTAATACTAAACCAGTTTCTGAACTTAATTCTGAATTATAAACATACAGGTTAGCTTACTAGGAATTTCATTATTACTTTTATTATTACCGTACGTACTTATACAATGTGTTACTTTTAATTAGGAACTTTCTTCTGAACTTAAAGACAAAAATAAAAATAGCTTATTAACTCTTGCTTTTAAACTCTTTTAATGAACTCCATACTAAGGACTTTATGTATAAATTACTTGCAACTTTAAATACTTCAAAAGTACTTAATACTAAGCTTTATTACAAACCCTTATTTACAGGCTTACTCAGAACATAATTACTAATTAATCACTAACACATTGATGAACTTTACGCTCCTATTAAGCAGTAAATTACTCATAAAAATGCTTCAGTCTACAGAGTTTGTTAATTTTGGACTTACTTACAAACTTACTTAATGGGTCATTAACCCAACTTCCCTACTTATTTATGTCCTTACAAGCTTACTAAGAATGTAAAAACTCATAAATGGAGTTTATTTACAAACTTATCAATCTATTTAATTGCTAACTTAATAACTTTCCTTGCTAGCCATCAGATTTAATTAGAGACGTTCCTTCTTGTAAAGATCTTCCCACAGTTAAAGAACTTTCCTCTCTAAACTTGGTTAGAATGACATTGTTTAATGTTTATCTAATTAGCGAAAGAACTTAATGATGTGTTGGTTGTGTGATTAGAACTTTCACTTTAAACACTGTAACCTCATTTCGTTCTTTTCTCTCAACAGATTCTTTGAGTCCGGGAGCAGCTCCGCGAGCCCCGTACCTGCCACTAAGGGCATTACAACAACCCCAGCTCTTGAAAAGCCAGGTGCTGGAGGTGCAGGAGCTGCTGGAGGTGCAGGTAAAGGCAAGCTGGTGCAACGAGCTGGCAGCTGGGCAAAAGAAAAGAACAAGGAAAAGGAGAATGAAAGTGAAAAGGAGAAAGCGAAGTCCGTCATTAGCAAGTTTGTGTTTGACGAGAACAGCAGAAAGAGCAGCCCGCTTTCCCAGCACGCGGGCCTGAGCGCTAACGCTAAGTAAGCACTTCTTATATACTTTATATAAATAACTCTGGTCAGGCGTTTGGTCACAACAAGGAGTTTTAATGTTCTTTTTTTATTTTAAGGTTTATGTCGCCCCCTTGTGTAGCATCAGTGCTAACACAGCTCTCTTTTTAACTGTTTTCACTACAGGACTAACGTTTCTCCCGCACCCACCGCCAGGTCCGGCCCGACCACCAGGGTGCTGCTGAAAGCACCAAAGTTTGATGTAGATCTCGGGCCAGACACGAGTCCAGCCGGGCCGTCCAGCTGGCTGCGCTCCCGGGACAAATCTCCATCCAGAGCAGCGAACACACAGCCTTCTGACAACAAGGGTGAGGGCGTTGGGAGGCTTTAACGATGTAGGCCAGATTAAACCGGTTTTATCTCTTTAAAGAGTTACACTACACCGAGTCCACTGGGCTGAACCAGAACTGATCAGTTTAGTAAACAACAAAAATCGTCTGGAAAGAACATTTCACTAGAAATCACTACATTTTGTAGTAATTCTGATCTATAAAATGATACTGTACTAGTACTCTATATTCTGTGTGTGTGTGTGTGTGTGGCCCCTGGTTGGTGTACTGTATTATTTGGCCCCTGAGCATTACAGACCCCTGACGGAGCCACTCTTTCCGTTTCAGAAAGCGCCGCAGCTCCTTCATCCTGGAGATCTCAACTCAAACCTGTGGAGAAGAACACGAAGTAGGTCTCGCCGTGCGTCTCTGTGCGGTCTCTCCTGACTCCCTTACGTCTCGATCCGTCTGCTTTCTCCTGCCTAATCTTACTGTATAATCCACGTATACTAGTGTTTCCTGTATTCTGTTATAACCCTGTGATTTGATTGGTCGACTCTCCAGATGGTCTGTCTCTCTCGCTCCCTCTCGTCTTGACGCGCCTTCCTCGCTACGCCGCACATCACCGTCGGCATGTCGCATCTGAGCCGCTGGCCTCTGCTTGGCCACACCCGTTTCTCTTCTTTCCCTGTCCTCTTTAAAACGTTCACCTGATGTAAAGGTGAGGGGACGTTCCACGTGTGTTCCACGGCTCGGTGCAGAGGGACAAGGCCGGTTCATTCACTTGGCCACTTCTTGCTTTTTCTGCTCGTCAGATCCAGAAGCCCTCAGGACTCCGCTCCGGCGAGCGACCCCAAGGCGTCTAATGCGGTCGCTCGGCCCTGGGAGTCGCCCAACCAGAGCTCCACGGCGCCATCTACTGCTCCTGTTCATGCAAACAGCGGCGGCGGCAAACTTCCCTCGAGCGTCGTGCTGGAGATCAGCATCGCGCCCGGCCGGGGTGGAGAGGACGGATTTAAAGGTAAGAAAAACGGGATTTGTGGAGGAGTGTGTGATACGTATATGCTGTAGTTCATAACCGTGACTCCACCCCCACGTGACTCCACCCCCATGTGTCTCGGCCCTCTGTGTTTTGAACGTTTTCAGGAAACCTCAGCATTTGATCATCTGTAACGAGGGAGAGAGCTTGAGAGGGTAGTAAATGTTGCATGTTTAAATGTTGCGTGTTTAACTTTGCCGTGCCAAAATCTAGGGTTTTGGGCGAGCCCTCAAAGCCCCCTTATCCACCCCCCCCCCCCCCACACACACACACACACACACACACACACACAGCCGGCCACTTTCTCTGTAAGCCACACCCCCTTTGACCACTACCCACTTAGCCACACCCCTGTCATCCACGCCCCATCTCAGCCACATCACTCTTCAAACACGCCCCTCCCAACCATGCCTGTTTTGTCCACACCCCCTATAAGCCACACCCCTTTCTTCTCACACCAAGCCAAAGTTTTTAAAACCGTTTTGGACCACAGTTTTATTTTTATTATTCTTTACACTTATGTTTTTGTTCATCTTCACTTTCTTTACAGTTATTTATCTTTTTTATAAAAACATTTCTGTGTTTTATTGTATTAATTAGTGTCTGTCTAGCCCTCTCCTTTATATTATTACTGTTCACCAGGAGCAGCAGCGCCCCTCAGGGGCAGTGAAGTGTATTACACATTATGATTGGTTAGAATGGTGTGGTCCACGTGGGGGTGCTATAGGACAGGAGTGTGTGTGTGTGTGTGTGTGTGTGTGTGTAGCACTAGGACATGAGGACTGTGTGACTGATGATAATATTTAGACTGGCTGTAATATTCGCTCTTTATGTCGAGTGAAGTCTCTCTAACAGGTTTATATTAATATTCCAATGGGTTCTGTTGCCATAGTAACGGCTGATTCACAGAGCCTTCTGATAAACAGGTAGTGTGTGACTGTTCATGTGTGGAAGTGTTTTAATGAACACGGAGCTTTATGGAAGGAGTCTCCAGTGCGAGAGGAGGTTTCACTTCATTATCACTTTAAGCGTTTCATCGTATGACTGTATGTGACCAATAAAATCATTAAAAATAGAATTTTAATTAATGTATGTAAAGTATAACTGATGGAGAAGGGTGTGTGTAGTTCCTCTGTGTGTGTGTGTGTGTGTGTGTGTGTGTGTGTGTTTGCTTACAGATTATTTTTTCTCTCTTTATTTTAGAGATACACTCCCCATCAGCGACGAGCCAGAAGCCCTTGAAGGTGTGTGTGTGTTTAAGATCTGTACAGCCTTCATACTGTGTGTGTGTGTGTGTGTGTGTGTGTGTGTAAATCATTCTTTATACTCCGTCTTCATCAGAACTCTTCTATCTGTACATTAGGTTGTGTTTAGTCAGGAGTGAGAGGGTGAGACACCGGTCTCTTCAGACGTCTTCTACATGAGACATCATTTCCTGTTTTTAAACACTACAAACACAAGCGTTTAACGTTTAACTTCAAACTAAATGAAATTGAACACAAAGCTACATTGTTACTGAGCAGCGCGTATCCTTGTGATGTTATCCGCCAGAATTATTATTTGTAAACGATCTTTGTAAATAATTCACTCCTACACACGGGATGAAACTGTGTGAATAGTTCAGAGAGCGCCACCTGTAGGATTATAAAGAAACTGCAACATTTTACCGCCTCAAACACCTCTAAAGTTTCTAACACACATGATTTGTGACCGGGCTGGTGGTGTGTGTGTGTGTGTGTGTGTGTGTGTGTGTGTGTGTGTGTGTGATGAGTGTGTTTGAGACTTTCACTCACATAGAAAGTTCAAAAGAGTTCAAAGAAAAAGGTTTTTTAACGTGTGTGATGTTTGATGATGTCATGCCATATAAACGCGTATCTGTTGCATCACTCTGAAGCTTCTGCGCTCGCTACAGAATGGTTTCTATCTGAGACTGATCACCTGATCACGACCGATCACACTGAACACCAGACGGTTCTGATCACTGACTGATCGACCGCTTCATCTCTGTTATTAATGTAAAAACTGTTCAAAGAGAAATAAAGATTTTGGTGATCCGTGACTCGGCACACAAAAGATCACGATTCCGTTTTTTCCTCGTCTCTAACATTTCCTCACCTGTTGGCTGTTAAACTGCTCACGTTAAAACATTCAGAAGATTCTGTAAATCACAACAGGGAGTTACATCGTGAGAACATCCTGAAGATGAGAAGTCAGTCTCATTAAAAACTGTTTTAATGATGTTGAACATTAACGGCATGTTGAAGCTACAGCTCTGTTACACACCTCATAGATTTGTAGATTCCTATTAATCGAACCACAGTGTGTTAATTTCCTGATAAATGAATTAGAGAATCTTACTGGAGATGATTAAAGATAACAGTTTTTTTTAGATGCGCGGTTTAAAAATACGTTATCATTTTGTATGTTATGAAGACTGAAGGTGGAGTCATGTGATGTGTTTTTACTTTGATGGTGTAAATGACACACACACGCTACAATGTTACACACTTTATTTAATCTTTAATGCTCAGGTGTAATGTACAGGAATAGAAGTGCAGGTTTTTTTCCCTTCGTTTTAATTGAACGTCATTTTTTTGCTCTTTGCTCTTTCTCTTTTTCTCTTCTCTCTATTTTTACATGCGTTTATTCTGCAGTATTTATATCCTCTGTGTGTGTGTGTGTGTGTGTGTGTGTGTGTGTGTGTGTGTGAGAGATGGAGACCCTGCTCAGAGCGGCACGGCAGCCTCAGTGATGAGAGCTTCAAGACCTTCACAATTATTACCTTAAATATAATAAATCTCTCTTTCTCACTTACACACACACACACACACACACTCTGTGTGTTCATAATGAACAGTCTTTGTCCTGTTGTGTGTGTGTTCCAGCCGGACTACATCCCCCAAAAGGAGATCCTGAGGGAGCTGAAGGAGATCGAGATGAAGCTGGATGATCTGGAGAAGGAAGGCGTGGCCCTGGAGAAGCAGCTGCGGCAGTGTGAGGAGGGTGAGGAGCCGAGGGCGTTAGAGGGGCGTTAGAGGGGCGTTAGAGGGGCGTTAGAGGGGCGTGGCCGTACGGCGTGTACGAGGCTCTCGACCCCACCAACACGACGTCACCCTAATGAAGTTTTGTTTCTCATGAAATACTTCCTGTAGTGCGACATGAGTTCGAGCTCCACTTCCTGTTTATCTTCACCGCCTCGCCTCCTGACTCGCGGGCCGCATCATTAGCGCCGATCATCGCAGGAGGCTAATGGCGTCACTGTCCGGCGGCTTTTATTAGAATTACAGAACGTTCTTAACGAGAGTGCTGTGGTTAATTATCGCTTCTTCATCTTCAGAAACTGTTTATTTCATTATGGGTTTAATTTCTTTATTTTTAGCTCGTGGTCCGAATAAACACAGGAACGCTATCACTTTCAGTTTCCTCTGAAGATCAGATGGTGATCAGATGGTCATCCTGGCCACGGTGTCGTTTAGTCGCTCCTAAAGCTCACTCTGTACACACTAACACTCCTCTCTCTGTGTGTGTGTGTCCCTCTCTCTCTCAGAGGATCAGGAGGACGTGTTAACTAACGACCTGATGGTGGACTGGTTTAATCTGATCCGCAGAAAGCAGGTGTACATCCGCCGCGAGTCCGAGCTGGTCTACATGTAAATACACCTTTAATAAGAGATTACTGACGAACACGGTCGTGGACCGAGAGCATGAGCTGTACAAACTGTGTGTGTGTGTGTGTGTGTGTGTGTGTGTGTGACAGTGGGAGATCTCAGGACCTGGAGGAGGAGCAGCCTACTGTTGAGGTGGAGCTTCGCAAACTGATGGATAAACCAGGTAACAAATCATTTCACTGTTTATTAACTTACTGACCAACAAAACCACACGCCATCAAACACCTCAACACCAACCGCCCCGCCCGGGCTCCAGGACCCCAACCGCCCCGCCCCACTATAAACGGGAAAATAATGAGTTGCATATTCAATAATCAATTTTCACCCCCTGTACAGGTCTCGTGAAATCTAGTCCTGGAGCCCAAACTCGTGTGTTTTTGTAGCGGACTGTAAACCTGTTTATTTCTGTTAGGGCTCTATGTACGGTGGCCCTGAAGTGAAAAACAAATTAACAAAACTGAAAACAAAATAACAAACCCCAAAACAAAATAAGTTCAAAACCAAATTAACAAAACGGCTGTGCAAACAGCATGTAACTGATGGCACTGAAGTCCTCTTCGGTTTCCCTCTGACTGAACTGTAGAAATATGAGCTCTCGGTTCCTGACATCTGTTGGACCTTCAAGCACCAGGGCTTGCTAATGCAGCATATCATTTATATTACATAACATGTTATTAACACTGCTTCCATGATGCAATGCACTTCTTAGGGGGGGGAGGGACTACAGTACGTCTTGTATATCTTGAGTGACAGATGTCTCGTCCAATTAGCGGTAAGCATTTCATTCGCAAACTTGTACCTACCTTTTCCGGTTTGTATCTTACTGGCCGAGAAGTGCAATACAAATTAACAAAACAGAAAACAAATTCAAAAACAAAATAACAAATCCGAAAACAAAATAACAAAAACAAAAACAAAACTTTGTTTTCCGTTTTGTTAATTTGTATTGCACTTCTCGGCCAGTCAGATATTAGTTTTTGTTTAGATTTTGTTTTCTGTTTTGTTAATTTGGTTTTGAATGTGTTATTTTGTTTTGGGTTTTGTTAATCACGGCCACCGTATCTATGGGGACGGACTCACTTTTTATATCTAGTGGTTATTCGAGGAACTGCACGCTTTGGCACTCCTGCGTCGGCTTCATATTTGAGAAGCTCCTGCTGCCTCGTGCCGTCCCCTTCAACTGCCTGGCCTGGTGACTTACTGATCTACATTTTATTTATTTAATGAACTTACTTGCGTCTGGATATGAATTACTGACTGTCTCTGTCCTGATGACCTCCTGGTGCAGGTGGATTTAATTACTGACTCGTTTATTATATCTTTACTAAACGACATGCTGACTTACAGACACACTGATTATTTACTGAGTTACTGACCCGCCCACAGACTTGGTGACGTCCTGATCGGTTCCCTGCCCGTGTGCTCTGTAGCTGTGTGTTTCAGCGAAATCGCTGAATTAACTATGGCTTGACTAATGAAATCCGCTTCGGGGTAAACCCGACCCCTGAGGTGTACCGCCCCCGGCCTCGTCTCCGCATCTTTAAACGCTCTGGCGTCTCGTTCAGGACAGAACGCAGCGATTGGAACACAGAGAGGGTCTGTTGAGCGAAGTGGCCATTAGAGCGGCGCGGGCTCGCCGTGCTCCTGACGCCCGGGTGTGAAGTGTCGGGTGTTAAGTGAATAAGCGCTAACGGCTTCACTCCATGAAACTGTATAATAGATTAAAGTGAAGGAGGACTGCAGAGTTTTATCATAAATTAAACACCGGAATAAGAGCTTTCACTCTGATGATGATGAACACTTGAGAGCAAAGCATGCTGGGAATTTAATATTGTTCAGGATTGTTTAAGATAAAGTAATGTTTAGAAATGATTAGGATAATTTATCATTATATATTCTGTAATAAACACTTTATAACAAGGGTGTGTGTTTGTGTGTGTGTGTGTGTAGAACACCTGAAAACTTTGCGAGACAAGGAACGAGAAGAGGAGCTGATGGCAAAACTGGTGGAAATAGTCAACGACAGAAACGCGATTGTGGACGGGCTCGATGAGGACAGACTGAGGTGTGTGTGTGTGTGTGTGTGTGTGTGTGTGTGTGTGTGTGTGAGAGAGATGGAGCAGTGTCCAAGTCTGTGTGTTGGTGTTACAGTATCACCTGATGTTTGGGTAGAGACACTCGGGGTTGTGCAGTTGCAGGTAAACAATTAACTCTGCACTGGTGTTACTGTTGCACCACAGTGCTGATGTTCTCCTGTAACGTCACGGCCTCGAGTGGTTTATTCCCCTCACACCACAGCCCTCACAACTTCACAGTGAACATCGTGAATGTCGATGCCTCACCGGTCTCCTGACACTGAAGACTCCTTCCATACATGTGGAAAACTTGTTTTAAATGTTTGTGGGCGGGGCGTTGTTCCATTCAGACAGGAAGTTGTGTCTGTGTTGTGTTACTCATTTCCTGTGTGTTTCTGCAGGGAGGAAGAGGAGGATGAGCAGCTGAATAAGATGATGCAGAACCTGGGTGAGTAGAGACTAAAACTAAAACCTGATAACTCTAACATTTTTATTTAGTTTTATACTTATATTTTATGCTTTATATTATATATAAGAACACGGTGGGAAATTTTATATTTAATTTTATCATAAAATTTGCAAACACATAAATTAACCCTTAATACTCCGGTGACTGAAATACTTACATATTTAACATTTCAGCATTTTTTTCACATTTTTTTTATTTATTTAACTGAGTTTTCTTTTTTTAATTCTTTCATAGTTGTCATTTTTCATGTTATTATTTAATCCCGCTCAGTCAAATTACCGCGTGCAGTCTGTCGCCCGTCTGGGGTCAAAGAAGTCAACTCAAAAAGTCTATCTATATTATTTAAACTGGGACTCTCAATATTAATGTCACACTGACACACGCTAACTGCACTCACTCGCTCCGGACGTGTTACACACACACACGTCAATTTTATCAACGCACGCGTTAGCCAATTGTGCTAGCTAAGTTAGAAAGGAGCTAACGGACCTGGTGAGCGCTATAGGATCAGATACGAGCCACAGTATTATTACTGCTGTAAGGAGTTCACCACGCCGCAGATTATAATTTACCTTCTGAAACTGTGAAATCCAAGAGATTTGATAAAACTGTAGAATCTGTTTCACTTCTTTATTCCAACATCACACGTTTATAACACAAGTAAATGTGAGGATTCTAAAGTCGTGATTAATCCTGATTAATCTTTGACCTTTTATCTGTCTATGATTAACTAGATATCATTTTTTATCGACTGATAGCAATAATTTAAACATTAAAGTGTGCAAAAAATACTTTCTTTTATTTTAAACCGTTCTTCACCTGATTAATTGTTAAATTAACGAGCTAACAGTCTGAAGATTCCTTATTTTTTCTCCAGTGTGTCACACGGCTGTGATTTTAAAGTAAACTAAGTGAGAACTCTTTCGTTTGGATGATGCAACTTCCTGTCATGTAATGAAAGTAAAAATGTTGAACAAATTCACAGATTTATACAAAATATAAAATTCTATAATAAAAACAGGTTAAAGATTATTTGGTGAATTAAAGTTGAGTCGATGAGAGACGTAAGCGCAGAGTGTTCTGTTGCTTCATCTAGAATTTAAGCTACTTTCAGTGTGTGTGTGTGTGTGTGCGCGTGTGTTTGTTGCAGATATTAGAACAGCGTACAGAGTTTAGCTTTAGCGGTCAGCATTAGCTTTAACGCCAGTTGTTGTGAGACTGATAATTACTCGAGCACTTACGGCGTGAAGCTTTTAGCGCGGCGTGACAGAACAGATCATTAGCATGAAAGTCTCGTCAGCGCCGTGTTTCTGTTTTTAAAGTTAAAACCTGAAGTTTCTTTACAGGACGCGCTGACACTCAACGCCCTCCGCCTCCGATCAGCGCGATCGCTAACTTCTCTGTAATTGATGTGTGTGTGCGTGTGTGTCAGTGTTTTTATAAAAAGGCCAAAATGTGACTAACACACGAAGTTCTGCGTTCCATTTGTGTGTAATGAGCGCTAATGGAGACGGCGCTCCATGCCACGTGACCTGCCCACTTTTTAGCCAAATGAAATGCACGCTCACAAAAACAAAACAAAAAAAAACTAACATGGTGTAATTCAGCAGGACAATTAAGCTGGTGCCGAATCGCGGGCAAAAGTCAGAAGCATTTGCAATTCATGATTTTAAAAAAGTGTTAATCAGTTTTGGTTTCAGCCCAAACGTTCCAAACCGAAACCCGAGCGCTCGCACCGCTGTGAGTCTGAGTGCTAGCTAGTGCTAATCTTCACTTCTGCTTTAGGGAATAAAAAAACCTATGGAAAAATTAACAAACTTTATTAAAAAACAAGCACAGGGAAAAACCTCACAGGAAAAACATTTAATTTATAATTTAATCAAGAAAACATCACAGTTTAAGTGTTTTAATGTGCATTAAAAAAAGCATTTTCATCATTAAAATCAAACAAATTTAAATATGATGATTAATGAAGAGATTGTTCTCTTCAATAGAGTTCAAATGTAAAAGTTTATGTAATTATTATTATTATGAATTATTACATGGGAAGTGCTTGAGAAATGTTTTAGATCAGTTATAATATCAAAGTATTAAATTTTTTTTCTAATGTTTTAAATAGTTTAATAATAATTAAAAATAATTATAAAAACCTAATAAAAATTATTTATTATTATTAATTATTATTATTAATTATTTTACACCCACATTTATGTAAAAATGTTTTATTTACTTATTTATTTTGTTGGTTGTGTTTATGTAAGTTTAATAAAGGTAAAGGAATATTCTAAAAACAGTTGAATGTTAATAAAGGCTGTACCGCGTCAATTAGACCCTTTAATCGCTGCAGGGTTTCAGTGGACGTGTTCACAAAATACAGACATGAGTGTGTGCTGGAGATTAAGTTAATAACATAAACATCTTTCTCTTCCTGTGAACAGACACAAAGAAAGAAAAGAAGAAGAGATCCTCCATGTCCAGGCTGTTTCGGCGCAAGAGCAAGCGCGAGGCCACTGAGGACTTATAGTCTGTGTGTGTGTGTGTGTGTGTGTGTGTGTGTGTGTTTTATCTCTGAGATCTACCCAAAGTAATTTCACCACATCTTTATTATTATTCTCTTAAATGTCTTATGTTTAATATAAGACATCAGTTTCCGTCTTTAAAACTCTCTCTCTCTCTTTCTCTCACACTCACATGCAAAACAGCCGGTGTGTGTGTGTGTGTGTGTGCGCGCGTGCTCTTAGCATTTATAGCAATAACACACAAACCTACAAAGCTAGCTAAATGACTTAAAGGCTAAAAATTTTAAATCACGACACAGTTGCGACGCTGCTGCCTGAAATGAATGAAGAAGAGAAAGTGTGTGTCCTTCCAATGAGCGGAGACGGGTTTCAGTACGGGTCGGATCACATCACACTCTGAGAAATGAGCTGTGTAAGGCGGGGGGGCTTTGATGTATTTCCTGGTGTATGCTAAAGCGTTATCAGAGGACACACTCGGGAGGTTAAACACTGATTCATATTGAATTACAGAGTCCCAAAGTTGTGTCTGTTCTTTTAATATCATACTTTTATGGATCATTTTTTATAAAACCCTTATTAGGTGTAGTTGTGTAGTATGACCAGCAGGGGGCAGCCAGGATCTGACACTAAACAACATTCTGTAGGAACTGAAAATACAGTTAAAAAAATACAAATCAGGTTCAATTTTGAAATTTGTTGATTTTTAAAAATATATATGAAATATATGTATGTGTCTGATATATAAATAGAATATGAGCATGGCAGCATTGACTAAATAAATTATTAGTATTTATGTGTATAAGTGCTTTTGAATTCTTACCTGCAAAATGTCGTGATTTTTTTTTTTGCCATTTATTTTAAAGTAAAATTTTAGATTTATATTGTGTATGAAAATTAATAAAGTTTTTTCAAGAACTTCCTATAGTTGACTTGTTTGTGACTTTTTCGTAAACTGATAGGATTAGTGTTGAATGGGGGGGGGGGGGGGACCTTATTAATGAACAGGTTTAAGAAAAATCCTGAGAAATTCATCTTCAGTGTAAATGAGGTGCTGAAGTCTTCATTATTAATTTTTGCAATTTTTTTGTAAGAAAATGTTTTGTATTTTGATCATCTTGAGGAACCTGGCTTTAAAACTGTTAAAAACTTTTTTTTTTTCCAGGAGCAAGGTGTGTGTGTGTGCAGTGAAATGTTTTTTTGTTTGTTTTATATAAATTTTTCAAATTTATAAATGTCTAAAACTTATAAAGCTGAAAACAAATTCACGGTTAAAGGTTATAAAAACTGTGTAAGTGTTTGACGTGTTGAATTAAAGGTTTTTACCTGCTGCACAAACACACACACACACACACACACTGCACTACTATAATCCTTTCATTGTGTGTGTGTATAGATTTCTGGAAAAGACATTAGAGATGACCTGTAGAGAGACACTGTGTTCAGCTCAACCACACACACACACACACACACACACACAGCTCTTTTATGGCCTGGTGGTCCATGATTTTTAGATTCCTGGAGCGGTTGTGTACGACTGTAATGAAGACGAGAGCAGACTTTCTAAACATTTATACACTTTATATATTATTCAGATAAAAACCCAACAATAAATCTGCTCTCTGCTGCTCAATTCATCCTTTAACGGTAGACACACATAAGAAGTCTGTTTTTTTCCATCTCCACCAATCAGCATGTGAGTCTGGAATGATTGACAGTTGTGTAGTCGTTACCCCTTCTGGAAGCCCCGCCCCTTCACACCTCCATAACATGAGAGATCTCGGAGTGAAATTTTTCTTCTGGTGTAAAATAAACCTCCAGCCGTGATTAAACAGTGTTTAAATCACATCCTGATAGAACCCGCTGTGTGTGTGTGTGTGTGTGTGTGTGGGACCAGGTGTATGAGACACAGTGAGCCTGGAACATCTCGTCTGTTAGACCTGAGCTCAGAGTGAATCCTGCACCTTCAGCAGGCCTTCATCACCCTCCTCCTCCTCCTCCTCCTCCTCCGCGTTCGAGACGCTCTCGTCTCCGGTGGACATTTCCGAGCAGGCCATATGCTGCCACTTTGTCTTGGCCTGCTGGTCAGCGGGGTTCACTCGGGGCCTTGTTCCTCTGCTTAGGAACAGGTTTCATCATTTGTCTCCTGCGTCTCTCTGTGTGTCTACCTGGACAGGATTAAAGTCCCGCGCAGTGTGAGCTCGTTCTGTTTTACTCCACTGGCTTAGGGCTGTGTCTGAGGCTCCACGCTGTGTGTGTGTGTGTGTGTGTGTGTGTAAGAGGAGAAACTGATATATAATTCAATGTGGCGCTGTTTTTTCACTCAGAGGTTATGAATCACGTGTATTGACGTGAGTTTCAGAGCGCATGGACGATTTGTCATGTGTTTCTGTCTCTCTGAAAATCATGATGAAAAATGATCAAATTCCACAACAGTCAGAGCAGCGTTAGTGCTTACTGCGTGTGTGTGTGTGTGTGTGTGTGTGTTCATGGATATGTGTTTATAAATTGATGTCATATAAGTCTGTGTGTTCTTGTGTGGTTTCATTTTCTGAACACACACACACACACACACACACATGACCTGAGCTTTATCATCATCGTTTTGCATCAGATAAAATAAATAAATAAAAGGTATTAGAAATAATTAAATCTGGACGTTTCAGTAAAAAACACTGAATTCTAAAAGTTGTTTTATTGAATCATTCTTTTATGTCTATGACACACACCAATCAGCCAAAATATTAAAACCACCTAGGTTTTGGTTCCCCCTGTGCCCCTGGGGTGGCCCTGGCCCCCCTCGGCGTGTGGCTCCACTGGGCTTCAGGGGGGCGCCTGGACATTGGCAGTGGGTCCTTTGGGTGCTGTGGGGCGGAGCCTCCATGGATCGGACTTGTTTGTCCAGTGCGTCCCATAGGGCTGGTTCTGATTGGGATCTGGGGAGTTTGGAGGCGGGGTCAGGGGCCTGGGACTCTCTGGCTGGTGGGTTAGTTAACTGATAATCAGTGTTAATGTGGTAATGATAGGACTGATCTGTGTGTGTGTGTGTGTGTGTGTGTGTGCACTAACCGCTCAGTCTTTTCTGCAGCTTCTTCTATTAAATCATTTCAACTTTACACGTTTATAAGTGTGAATAAACCATTTGCATTTCAAATTCTAGTACATTTGTTATAGAGGGGTTTAACCTGCGATATCTTTAAATGTAACAAAAGGTTTTTAATGCTTATTTTACATGGAATCAAATATGCAAAGGTTTAATAATTTTTTATTCAATATCTGCGTCTGTGCTTCTCATATACTGTAGATGATTAGAGCATTGTGTCTTGCTAACAAATAAATAAACAGTATATAGACATAGAGAGAAGAGAAAGTTTTTCTTAAGTACAATACAGGTCTAAATCACATGTCATGTAGTAAATAATAGTGTATTAGTACTGTGGTAGCCCTGTAGCAGCATTCTAGTAGTATTGTAGTATTGTAGTAGCACTGTAGTAGCACTGTAGTAGTAGTGTAATAGTGCTGTAATAGTATTGTAGCAGCATTCTAGTAGTATTGTAGTATTGTAGTAGCACTGTAGTAGTATTGTAGTATTACTGTAGTAGCACTGTAGTAGCACTGTAGTAGTAGTGTAATAGTGCTGTAATAGTATTGTAGTAGCACTGTAGTAGTATTGTAGTATTGTAGTAGTATTGCAGTAGTATTGTAGTAGCACTGTAGTAGTATTGTAGTAGTATTGTAGTAGTATTGTAGTAGTACTGTAGTGGCACTGTAGTAGTATTGTAAGAGTACAGTAGTAGAACTGAAGTAGCACTGTAGTAGTACTGTACTAGTACCGTACTGGTACTGTAGTAGTACTGTAGTAGCGCTGTAATAGTATTGTAGTAGTACTGTAGTAGTGTTGTAGTAGCACTGTAGTGGCATTGTAGTAGTAGTACTGTAGTACTATTGCTGTAGTACTGTAGGAAAACTGTAGCAGCATTGTAGTAGTATTGTAGTAGTATTGTAGTAGTACTGTACTAGTACTGTAGTAGCGCTGTAATAGTATTGCAGTAGTACTGTAGTAGTATTGTAGTAGTGTTGTAGTAGAACTGCAGTAGTATTGTAGTAGTAGTACTGTAGTAGTAGTACTATAGTAGTATTGCTGTAGTACTGTAGTAAAACTGTAGCAGCATTGTAATAGTATTGTAGTAGTACTGGAGTAGCACTATAGTAGTACTGTAGTAGTACTGTACTAGTATTGTAGTAGTATTGTAGTACTGTAATATTATTGTAGTAGCACTGTAGTAGTATTGTAGTAGTACTATAGCAGCATTGTAGTAGTATTGTAGTAGTACAGTAGTTGTACTGTAGTAGCACTGTGGAAGTATTGTAGTAGTAGTAGTACTGTAGTAGTATTGCAGTAGTATTGTAGTAGTACTGTAGTAGCACTGTAGTAGTATTGTAGTAGTACTGTAGTGGTATTGTAGTAGCACTGTGGTAGCACTGTAGCGGCATTGTAGTAGTACAGTAGTAGCACTGTAGTAGTATTGTAGTAGTAGTACTGTAGTAGTATTGCAGCAGTACTGTAGTAAAACTGTAGCAGCATTGTAGTAGTATTGTAATAGTACAGTAGTAGTACTGTAGTAGCACTGTAATAGTATTGTAGTAGTACTGTACTAGTACTGTAGTAGCGCAGTAATAGTGTTGTAGTAGCACTGTAATAGTATTGTAGTAGTACTGTAATAGTATTGTAGTAGTACTGTAGTAGTATTGTAGTATTACTGTAGTGGTATGGTAGTAGCACTGTAGTAGTATTGTAGTAGCACTGTAGTAGCACTGTAGTAGTATTGTAGTATTGCTGTAGTAGCACTGTAGTAGCGATGTAGTAGTATTGTAGTAGTACTGTAGTAGCACTGTAGTAGTATTGTAGTAGCACTGTAGTAGTATTGTAGTAGTACTGTAGTGGCACTGTTGTAGAATTGTAGTTGTGCTGTAGTAATATTGTAGTAGTACTGTAGTAGTATTGTAGTAGTACTGTAGCAGCATTGTAGTAGTACTGTAGTAGTATTGTAGTAGTGTTGTAGTAGCACTGTAGTAGTACTGTTGTAGTATTGTAGTAGTACTGTAAAAGCACTGTAGTAGCATTGTGATAGTACTGTAGTAGTATTGTAGTAGTACTGTAGTAGCACTGTAATAGTGTTATAGTAGCACTGTAGTAGTACTGTAGTAGCACTGTAGTAGTATTGTAGCATTACCGTAGTAGCGCTGTAGTAGTACTGTGGTATTGTAGTAGCACTGTTGTAGTATTGTAGTAGTACTGTAGTAGTATTGTAGTATTACTGTAGTAGTATTGTACTAGTACTGTAGTAGCACTGTAGTAGTACTGTAGTAGTAGTAGTACTGTAGTAGTATTGTAGTAGTACTGTAGTAGTGCTGTAGCAGCACTGTAGTAGTATTTTAGTAGTACTGTAGTAGTACTATAGTAGTATTGTAGTTGTACTCTAGTAGTACTGTTGTATTACTTCAGTAGTATTGTAGTAGTATTGTAGTAGCACTGTAGTAGTATTGTAGTAGTATTGTAGGTATACTGTAGTAGTACTGTAGTTGCACTGTAGTAGAATTGTAGTAGCACTGTAGTAGTATTGAGTAGTGCTTTAGTAGTATTGTAGTAGTACTGTACTAGTATTGTAGTAGTATTGTACGTCTCTCTATAGTTGTACTGAGAACAGTTCTAGAGTCACAGCACAGCTTTAATGGACTAGGTCTCGGTTCTAGAACTGTTTCTGTTTAAACGTCTACAAATTCCAGAGTTAGAATTTTAATGTAAGAAGACAAGTGTTTAATATCAATAAAGTAATAAAAACTAAACCAAGTAGTTTGGAGTAACACTTCGGTGTTATTAAATATGACCTGACACACAGAGGTTGTTTTTTTCTTCACTTCCCTGTTAACCCTGCGTTAACCCACTTGCTTGACTTCGTGCTTCTTATTCGTTCATTTCCTTTTCTTGCTTTTCCCTTTTATTGTATTTCTCGCGCCCCCTACACCCCCTCCCCTTCCCTCCCCCCTCCTCTTACCGATGCGCTATCCTCTGATTTCCGAGCTAATCTGATTTCGGTCCATGTAGTCTGCGCAGATGAAGACAGATCCTTCTGCGTTCAGTCGATTAGACAGTTAATCACGGTGTATTACAACCCCTCTGTTGGCTTTCCGATGAAGCTGAGACACCTCTCTCGACCACAGCACATTAGCCGATCTAATCGCGTTTCCTCTCCCTCTCTTACAAATTGAATGATATAATATCCCACAATTTCCAATATTAAAAAAAATCCCCCAATCGTTTAGTTTTGCCTTTGCAGTGGCTGTGTAGAACTTCATCACACGCCCGTGATGGAATTACGCGCTACCCGAGCCGCTCGCTCTCGCGGCACTCGGCTCTATGGCCTTCTTCTAAGGCTGGGAGATTGAATTTGAGAGAGGTTACACCAGCCATTTAAGGGTTTCTACACGCTCCTGATTGATTAGAGCTTATCGTATCATCTTGCCTCAAGTTGCTTGAGAGGTTTTGTAGCGTGGAACGGCTCTGCTAGTAATGGCGTGGCTTTCCATTTTCTTTGCTGTTACATGCTATTGATGTTAAATTCAGATGATAACTAATAGCTGAGAGACTCCTCTCAGTCTCCTCGTTACCTCACCACTGTTTGTGTGTCTAACGAAAGGGCAAACGCACATGTAAAAGCAGGTCAGAGGCTGGGAGAAATGCGCCGTTCATGCTAACGCTAATAAAGGACTATTGGCCTTGTTTAAGAGCGCGCTAATCTCCAACAGATATACTGAGTACACACCCATCATTTTGTGGATGCGTATAGTTTTAATTTTTAGAAAACAGAAATGTCCAAAAGTGTCCAGCGTAGCCCCGGATGCGCTCTTCTGCCCTCGTAGCCTAACTGCCCCAAGGTTTTGAAATGTTTTGAGATGCTTTTCTGCTCAACGCGTGCATAAAGAGCGATTGTTTCCCCTCACTTCCTCTCGGCTCGGTTCTGTCGCTCAGCGGATGTTTTTTGTTTCCCGCACCATTCAACTTAAATTAACGGGCAAATTCTAACAGGGGGCTAGCTGTACACTACACGCTCATCAAAACTTTCGCTCCCGGTTGTGGACGTGAACACGTCATCGTTTAACTTTCTACGTTCATGCATTAAACGTTTCGAACACATTAAACTAAACGAAGTGCTCGTCTCCGATGATCGGTCAATAAATTAGAGAAAAGTTTCTCGCTTTTAAAACGATCGACGCTTCCGTCTTTCCGTCTGGCTAAGAGGATGGCGTGATTATGATGAGCGTAAATGAGGAGGGGGTGAGACGCTATCCGAGGCCGGCGGAAGCCTTAAGTGGAAGTATAAGTGGTATATAATCTTTAAGTCAGTGCTCAGGATCATATACATTATATATGTACATTGATAAGTTTTCCGAGTTACGTCAGGGTTGTAGACGGGTTCTCAGACGGCAGTCTCAGGCGGCTCTTCACCAGAGAAGTAATCAGAATATGACACCGGATTTTTTATTTTTCCTCAAACTTCAGCGCAAACGAAGAGAATTGTAAGTCATGTTTTATTGTACTATATTTACAGAACACTTTAAATCAGTACAGTGTTTAAGTCGTGCGTTATTCAAGACAAGTCACAAGTGGAATACGTGCAGTGAGTGTCGAAAAACTCTTGCATGAAACTTTAAGACTGGAGCCGTGCGAGTGAATCGGTCTTTAGTCGTTCAGTTTGATTCGATTCACTGATTCGCTGAGTCAGTTTCCAATTCAGGATCAATTCCATGTTTGAAATTATTTTAAAGCTTTTTTTAAAAAATTATAAATCCATAGCAGATTTTAATATATTTTAAAGCCTGTAATAACCAGTTAGAGACAAACCGGATCGACTCTGCAGCCGAGCTCTGATTCACAGCTCGAATGATCCGAGGTCACACAGAATAAACAAGTTAAATGTGTCTCATATTAAAATGATCCCTTTGTATATTTGAGGACAGAGTCGGTGTGTTACGTTACACAGGTGATGGATTACATGTTAAATATAAGGCGTCTGTTGTGTGTAGATTTCACACCTCACTGTGAGCCTGGTTACTGTTCTAAGAGAGAGAGAGAGAGACTTCCATGCCAATGTGTTGGCCTGACTCCACCGTACTGCCGCGTGTGTATGTGTGTGTGTGTGTGTGTTATGTATCTGAGACAGACCTTCTCTCACCTGCTCAGCCCAGGTGTTAATTAGAACACAGATAATCCCAAACCCACTCAGCATGACGAGACGCCGGATTTGGAACCTTTCCCTTACACACACACACACACACCAGGCGAGAAGAGTGTATCCACCCGACACAGTTTTGAATAGGATCCCAGTCCCAATACACACCTCGTGTCTCGACTAGACACCCTGTGAACCCTTTAAAAATTAAAATTCCAAAATAGAGCTCCTCGTCTTCATATCTGTGTTTGTATCACATTATTATCTCTCACTTCTGAATAATAATAATAACGGATCTGCAGTTAGTTCAGGCCTACAGCGTGAACCCTGGTGCCACACAGACTGCGGATTGACTCCATCCATGATATTCGATTCAAATGAAGAAGTGATTCAGTGACTCAGCGAGTCTTCCCCCTTTACCATCTTCTCTCAGACGTCTGTCTGGTCCATGATCTTCACAACTCAATACAGTGAATAAGAATAGTGAGCTGAACCCTGTTACATCACACTCATCATTGTCTCCAACAAGAACAGTAGAATACTTTTTAATCTTTAGCTTTTAGCTAATCTAATTTTGCCAGTCTGGTCATTTCACGAAATGATGAAGCATGCGGGCGATTTAGGGAACAAAATTCTGCCTCAACCCATGTCCTGCATGGTGCTGTTCCCAAACCAGGTTAAGATGTTTGCCGTCAGGATGCTCTCTATGATGCAGGAGTAAAAGTTCCTGAGCACCTTGGAGGGCAGTCTAAAGTCTCTTAAGCACCTCAGTTACTCAACAGGTGGTACAGACGCTGCTGGGCCTTTTTTTACCACGGTGTTGATGTAACAGGACCATGACAGGTCCTGCGTGATGTGAACACCGAGGTATCAGAAGCTGTCCACTCTCTCCACTGGGCTCTCGCTGATGACGGGGGTCTGGTAGTTCCTCTCCTGCTTTGTGCTAAAGTCCACTATCAATTTCATTGTCTTGCTAACGTTCCGGAGGAAATTGTTCCTCTGGCACCAGTTCTTCAGATTTTCAACCTCCTCCAACTAGGCTGTCTCGTTGTTGTCAGAGATCAGGCCCACCACGACAGTGTCGTCAGCAAACTTAATGATGGTGCTGAAGTTCATAGTGGCTATGCAGTCATAGTGGTACAGTGAGTACAGGGGGCTCAGAACACACCCCTGGGGGGCTCCAGTGCTGAGAGTGTAAGAGGCTGAGACATGACCGCCCATACTTACTGCCTGTGGTCTGCCAGTTAGGAAGTTGATCCACTGACACAGTGATGAGCTGAGTCCCAGGTGCTCCAGCTTGGTGGTGAGTGTGGAGGGAATTATGGTATTAAATGCAAAGCTGTAGTCGATGAAGAGCATTTTAACATAATGCTCCCTCTCCGAGTGTCCAGGTGAGTAAGTGATGTGTGAAAGAGATGAGAGATTGCATCGTCTGTGGAATGGTTCGGGCGGTATGCAAACTGTAGTGGGTCCAGTGTGTCGGGTAGTGAAGAAATCATGAAGTCTCTAACTAGGCGCTCAAAGCACTTTATCACTACTGAGGTGAGGGCTACAGGGTGATATTCATTAAGAGAAGCAGGATGAGGTTTCTACGGAACAGAAACAATGATGGACTCCTTGAAGCATGTGGGGATCACCTACTGAGATAAGGAGAGGTTGAATATATCAGTGAACACAGGTGCTAGCTGGTCTGCGCAGGCTCTGAGAATACGACCTGAGATGCCGTCTGGTCCTGCTGCTTTCCTGGTGGTCACTCTTTTGAAGGCTCTCCTCATGTCATGCTCGGTGATGATGAGCGTGTTGAGGCAGGATATAAACTGCGCTGATTATGACCAATGTGAACTCCTGAGGGAGATAAAAAGGACGACACATGATGGACAGTAGTTCCAGATTTGGTGTGCAGGAGCGTGTAAGAGGAACAACGCTCGCGCTGTTCCACCAGCTGCTGTTCACTATTAAACACATGCCGCCTCCCCTT
This sequence comes from Clarias gariepinus, assembly GCF_024256425.1. Taxonomy (NCBI): domain Eukaryota; kingdom Metazoa; phylum Chordata; class Actinopteri; order Siluriformes; family Clariidae; genus Clarias; species Clarias gariepinus. Next base: position 29,216,334 of record NC_071117.1, on the reverse strand, counting down.
GACTTCCCAGAGTCCCGTGTCCTGTCCATTCGGTGAACTGAGAAGAACTCGGCCGGCTGGATGGCGTGGTCCGGCACCGCTGGGTTCAGCCATGTCTTGGTGAAGCAGAGGAGATTGCAGTCCCGCATATCTTTCTCTGGAACTTGGCCCTGGCCCTGAGGTCATCGAGCTTGTTCTCCAGTGACTGGACATTGGCGAGCAGGATGCTAGTCAGAGGTGTGCGGTGTGCATGAGCTCTCAGCCTGTTCCTGACGACAGCACGTTTCCCTCAGGGCCGCCGCTTCGCGTCGCATATATTGTTCACCCTCAGGATCTCACTCGGCCAGCTCGGATGGAGTTAAAAATGTCGAGGTGATCATCACCGCTCACTTCATCCACGGATCATAAAGCCACATTACAGCAGCGTATTTATCTTCAGTAAGCACTTTGTCCTCAGGGTTACACTAGATCCCGGAACACTGGTCATGGCATATGAACTCATCTTGGACAATACAAACCACCAGAAACATGCACAGACACACACTTAGCACACACAACCCATGTTTAACGAGTGATTGAAAGGTGGGAGGAGAGCAGAGAACATTGAGGAAACAACGGTCCAACCAAGGTCAAGGTCAAAACCTGCTGGTTTACCATCAAAGGAAATTAAAATTCCTGCCAATAAAATTGAGCCAAATGGAGTCAGACAGGATAAAGTGGTGATGGAAATGTCTTTAAAAATGACTCTAAATCATAAAGGACAAACATCAAGTTAAAGCTGAAGCCAGGAGACAACCAGAGGAGAGAAGCTCCAGGAAAATAAAAGAGAAAAAAAATCACGTTTCTTAAATACACAGAGTGATGAAGCTCAGTTGAATGAAAGCACTGGAATGTCACTTTCTGATTCAGAGAACAATACTATCAGAATATCTATTAAAGTCTTCATCCTGGTTCAAAGTTCATCTTGAGGTGTTCCTCGGGTCCGAAGGCTCGCAGCACCAGGAAGAAACACACATCAGGACAAATGATCCGGAGAAGCGGCGCTAATAGCACATCACGGCGCTCGGTTCTGCTGTCATCTCGCTCCTCGGTTTTAGCTCCGCGTCTCTTAATCGGCCCCGGTGAAGCGGCGGGCGCTCAGTGAGGCAGGAGGTCAGCGAGCAGAAGGCAAACATGCGGTGAATTATGGGCCCTTTCAAACGCACTAGCCAAGTTACACACTGCCCGTGATGCACATGAATAATGTATGAATGAAGACATATTTCAAGCCACCATTTGGACAGTGATTAGTAAAGCAGACAGACGTTAACTGGCGCAGGAGAAAACAGAGCGCTTTTTCTTCCACTGATTTATTTGGTGTGGATTTTAAGATCTTGGTGCGCACTCGCAACAATTAAACAAGTCTGACTTCATGGATTTGGAATAATGACTTCACAATCTGTGCATTATTTGTATAAAAAGCTCTGTATGAGACACAGTATAGGCGCTACTTTCTCTACAGAAAACAGCAGCGGTTCCCAGACAGGCGTTCTGCAGTACATCCTGGACTTTCAGTCGCGACCTGAGACTGCGATGGAACACGACTGTTGATGTCATCTGCACAAAGTGTAACAATAAATCAACCCTTTAAAATCTTTTTATTCTTTGTATTTTTATTTCTTGGGGCAATAATATAGATTAATGTTTTTTTGTTTTTTTGTACTTTTAATGTATGAACATATGTGCCAAATCGAAAAAAAGAAAGTCTGTAATGTTACTTTATTGTTGTGTGATACAACAGCAGAAATGGTTTGGGACATTAAATTAGCTGTATGTCTCATGTTATCCTAAAAGTTAAGGATTTAGAATAACAGAACACTGAGACATTTCTAAGAGTATAAACTTCTTTTATGTCTCTGTATAATCTCCACTTTTCACTTATTATTAAGGGAAAGAGTTTTCTCACTATGCCCGAGTCATGATCGGACTGCCTGCTTAACATCTGAAACGTCGGCCTCCCAGGAACTCCTTTAATGTCCCAAACATGTGGAAATGTTTTGAAACAAGGTCAGGACTAGTCCCAGACGAGTTCCTGTAATGTGCAACTGGTGTTGGTGTTTTTCAGTGTTCCACTCGCTGAACGTTCACAGGAATGACGGCTAGGCCACAAGGTTGCCACTACCACTCAGTCGGGAGGCCCGAAGACTATCACATGTTTTCCTCCGAACCACGTGACGCCAACCGACCGCATCTTTTTAACCTGTGGGAGCACCGAGTACCTCTCATCCCTCCCCTCTGAGAGAACTCGGCCAATCAGCTCTCTCTAGACCTCCGGCTGCGAGAGGTTACAGCATCACCCAGGGATCGAACTCGCGATCTCCAGATGATAGGGCAACAACGTATGAGTTCATTATCGTCAAACATCAAATCTCTGTCTGAATTAAAACTGTATTGTATCATATGAAATCATGAGGTTTACAGCCCTATAACACGTAGAACACAATCAGATACATTAACATATTATTGAAGAAAAAAAGTGATAGTAAAGGTAATTACTTCAAACACCACAAATCACTTAAGAGGAATGAATACAAATAAAAACTCATGCACAAGTCAAATCACAGAGGCTCAGGAGTGAATTGTTTAAAAATTAATCCGGTTCATTTTTTACATTATTTTCTGTCTCAGGAAATTTTAAAATTAAAAGTGTCTTAAATTTCTAAGGTGAAAGTATGTTTAGACCCAATCTAATGACAGAAACAATTAGCCAATCAAATTAAGGCACACTACAGTAAATCCATGATCCACACACACACACACACACACACCAGACACCAGCAGCATGCCATCCGGACCTTAATGAAGTCCTTGGAGTTTAATTAAGTAGCTAAATTATCAGCAGTAATGTTAGCATTCATTATGCCAAATTACAGCAGCGGAGTGCGGCGAGAGGGGAGGGGACGAGAGGGGAGGGGACGAGAGGGGAGGGGACGAGAGGGGAGGGGACGAGAGGAAACGTCAATTCAGCTCTCCTCACCTGCAGAGATAGAGAGAGAGATGAATGAGGGGAAGAAACCGAATGTGTCTAGTCAGGAAGAAACCTCATCCACTTCAGGATGTACAACTGTGTGTGTGTGTGTGTGTGTGTGTGTGTGTTCTGGTTTTAACCCCTGAGCTCATGTCTCTAAAAACTCATTAGATTAGATTACATTAGATCTTGTAACCTCTGAGTGTAACACAATGCCACTCTCAGTATCTGTACTCAGATGTGAACCGAAAGTGGGTGTGGCCTAATAAATACCACCACACTATGTACATTACATTGCATTACATTACAGTACGATACAGTATATTACATTACATTCCACTACACTACATTACAATCCCAGCAGCGTTAACATGTCGTCTTTATTTTCAACCTCAGCTACATCTTCCTGCACATTTATTATTATTATTATTATTATTATTATTATTATTATTACTATTGACTGCATGTTCTATTACGACATACAGCTGAGTTACAGTTAAAGTTATTCCACTTACAATTAGCAATTTGTTAATGACTGAAGTGTTTAACTTGTTATTGAATGACATGTCAGTTTAAATGTTGTGAAAGTGAACGATGTCTCTGTCCTGATGAAACCATGGCGACACTGGAGACTCCTTCCATAAACGTTAAACAAACACCTGATTACAGAAAAATTCACCATATCAAGTTCTATAGATTTGCTTTGTTTGAGCTACATGGTTTTGCATGGTGCGTGTGTGTGTGTGTGTGTGTATGTGTATGTGTGTGTGGCTATCTGTGGATGTCGGTGTGGGTGTAGGTGTTGTTGTGGGTGTGGCTTTCTGTGTGTATGTGACTGTGGGTGTGGCTGTAGGTGTGGCTGTGAGTGTGGCTGTAGGTGGGGTTTGGGTGTAAGTGTTGTTGTCGGTGTACATGTGGGTGTATATTTAGATGTGGGTGTGGATGTGGGTGTATGTGTGTGTGGGTGTAGATGTGGGTGTGGGTGTAGACGTGGGTGTGGATGTGGGTGTATGTGTGGGTGTAGATGTGGGTGTGGATGTGGATGTAGATTTAGATGTGGGTGTAGTTGTAGCTTTGGGTGTAGATGTGGGTGTAAATGTGGGTGTGAATGTATATTTAGATCTGGATGTGGGTGTATATTTAGATGTGGGTGTATGTGCGGGTGTAGATGTGGGTGTAAATGTAGATTTAGATGTGGATGTAGTTGTAGCTTTGTGTGTAAATGTGGATGTGGGTGTAGATGTGCGTGTGGGTGTATATTTAGATGTGGGTGTGGGTGTATGTGTGGGTGTAGATGTGGGTATGGGTGTATGTGTGGGTGTAGATGTGGATGTGGGTGTAGGTGTGGGTTTGGGTGTAGATGTGGGTGTGGATGTGGGTCTAGATGTGGGTCTAGATTTATTTGTGGGTGTATGTGTGGGTGTGGGTGTAGGTGTAGATGTTGGTGTAGATGTGGATGTGGATGTAGATTTAGATGTGGGTGTAGCTGTGGATGTAAATGTGGGTGTAGATTTATTTGTGGGTGTATGTGTGTGTGTGGTGTAGGTGTAGATGTAGGTATAGATGTGGATGTGGGTGTGGATGTAGATTTAGTTGTGGGTGTAGGTGTAGATGTGTATGTAAATGTAGGTGTAGATGTTGGTGTAGATGTGGGTGTGGGTGTAGATTTAGATGTGGGTGTATGTGTGGGTGTAGATGTGGATGTGGGTGTAGGTGTAGATGTTGGTGTAGATGTGGGTGTAGATTTAGTTGTGGGTGTATGTGTGGGTGTATATTTATATGTGGGTGTGGATGTCGGTGCGAGCGTGTATGTGTGGACGTAGGTGTGGGTTTGGGTCTAGATGTGGGTGTGGGTGGATGTGGGTGTAGATGTGGGTGTAGGTGTAGATGTTGGTGTAGATGTGGATGTTAATGTGGGTGTAGATGTTGGTGTAGATGTGGGCGTGGGTGTAGATTCAGATATGGGTGTATGTGTGGGTGTAGATGTGGATGTGGGTGTAGGTGTAGATGTGGATGTAAATGTGGGTGTAGATGTGGGCGTGGGTGTAGATGTGGATGTAAATGTGGGTGTAGATGTGGGCGTGGGTGTAGATTTAGATGTGTATGTGTGGGTGTAGATGTAGATGTGGGTGTAGATGTGGGTGTGGGTGTAGGTGTAGATGTTGGTGTAGATGTGGGCGTGGTCTGAGCATGTATAAGGTTTTAGTGTATAAAAAGCTGAAAGTGTTTTGTTTTGTTATCTTTAATGATCACATGGTTACACAAAACTGTACAAACTGATCAAATATACACACACTTACAGAACAGCACACATGGAGTTTCATCTAATAAACACGCGTGTGTGTGTGTGTGTGTGTGTGTGTGTGTGTGTGTGTGTGTGTGCGTGTGTGTGTGTGTGTGTGTTATTGTGGACGTCACGGTGCTTTATCTCAGAGATGCTCCCTGTGTGTACAGCCTCAACTGCTGCGTTATTAAATTATGAATATTAATAAAGAATAAGACATGAAGGCAGTAATAATTCTGCCGCTGCACAGAAATAATGAAGCTAATTTTGATAAATGGGGCGATAGCATGGCCGCCGTATACGGAGGTAAATTTATCTTAATTAATATCACAGACCTGAACACTGTGCTCGGGAAATGGGACCGCTGGGGCTTGGAGCAGTCGCCGGAAAACACACACACACACACACACACACACACACACACACACACACACACACATGGGTCTGTCAAAATAGGTTTTTCATTCTCCACTGCTCTACAGTCCACATAAACACTAGAGATGTGGAGCTCACGGCCTTCTGTGTTAAACGTGTGTGTGTGTGTGTGTGTGTGTGTGTGTGTGTGTGAGATGGTGACCTCAGTTTTTCTTTCCTCAACACTACAGCAACGTCGACAAAAAGCAGAGTGTGAACCAGCAGTAATACACTTCTCTTCCTTTATTCTCTCTCTGCTTTAGAGAGACAGAGAGACAGAGAGAGAGAGAGAGAGAGAGAGACAAAGAGAGAGAGAGAGAGAGAGAGACAGAGAGAGAGAGAGAGACAGAGAGAGATGAGGGAGGAAATTATACGGCTACAAAGCATCCATTTATTACGGAGTGGGACAAATGTCGCTGGAATAAATTAATTAATCAAACGCTTTTAATTGATTCCTCTGGAGTCGGAGTGCGTTGTGTGATTATGCTCAAGTGTTTAATTACGAATTTAAATGAGATGATGCTGTTTAATTAGTCTGGCCGGTGAATGAGCTTTCACACTCCTCTGCATAATTAGCATGTTGTGTGTGTGTGTGTGTGTGTGTGTGTGTGTGAGAGAGAGAGAGAGAGAGAGAGCGAGAGAGAGCAAGTCACATGGTTGTCACTTACTCATCAGAGTTCTACTTATATTTTCCATAATGTATTTACACACACACACACACACACACACACACTTATCAAGTCTTTAAAATCTTTCATACATTTTTACTAAAATATTTTTCCCCTCTGTTGATATTTTCTTCTCATTCACGCGCTTACACGGACAAATGTCAATCAAAGCTCATTTGCCTTTAGCGACGCCCACAAAACTCCATAAAAGGTCACAGAAAACTGAATGTGCAAAATGTGGACCAGACCACACACACTCACACACACACATACACACACACTCACACACACACGTTTTTCACTCATAGGCAGAAGTGGAAGTTATTTTAACTCCACCAGTAAACAGCAAAACGCATTGTTTATCACCGTAATCAGGAATGTGGAGTGTGTGTGTGTATGTGTGCGCGCGCGTGTGTGTGTGTGCGCGCGCGCGCGTGTGTGTGTGTGTGTTTGTTTAATAAAGTTAAAAATAATGATTAAATGATTTACCCGGGTCATGGTGGACACTAAACACACCCCAGAGCAGGTACCCCAGCAAAACTTATAAATGATTAAAGTTACAATAAAGAAGAAAAGACAATAATGTTACATTTCACAGTTATAATGATTTATTTAAGCGGGACGCCGTTACCGTAGTGACGGAAAACGACTTTCATCCAGCTGTGTGGACACATCAGGCTTCAAGTGGTCCTCGAACACATCTGTCGGAGAGATTCCTTTTAATTACGCGCCTGAAAAGTGTGAAACATGCTTTAGAGAGTGTGTGTGTGTGTGTGTGTGTGTGTGTGTGTAAGCCTTGCATCATAGCATGTTCCACATTTGAGTTAATGTAGAAAATGAATTAGTTCACAGTAGGTGGATTTTCTCAGTCAAGAGATTTGGTGTGTATTGTTAGCGTATTGTTAGCGTATTGTTAGCATGATGTTAGCTTTTTGTTAGCGTATTGATGCCGTGTGCAATTTTGGGAAATGTTGTGGAATGGTAAGATTAGTTTGGTCACGGGGAATTACAGGAAAAAATAGAGAAAGAAAAGAAATAAAAGGGATTTAAAATCAGGGTTGTTTTTAAACAGAATGGAAACACAATGTCCTGTTATTGTTTCACACACACACACACACACACACACACATGTTCGATATCAAAGACATGTTGCGTTGAATCATCTGAACATTACCATAATCATCGAGGTATAATCTTAGTTTTGAACAAACAAACACATCAAAGCTGTGAAATGAGATAAACAATCCTTTTATTCTCTTATTTAAAAAACAAAACAAAAACCAAAACAATATGGAGCTGGTGCTAATGAAACCCAGATCGTCCAATCAGCTCGCTGCACACACACATTTATGTTTTAGATTCTTTTACCGCTTTCGCTGTGGCAGGACTTTACACTCTCTAACATGCACCAAAGACACTAAATACGTCCCTTTTACACGCTGCTTCACGTGTCAATGTAAAACACACGCAGGTCTGGTTAAGGGTTCATGCAAGAGTTAAGTCTCTGAGAGAGAGACGCAGAATCTAATCTCACCACCTCTTAACAACATTGTTCTACAGTTAATAAAGTTGCTAGTAAGGCATGGCACAAGCAAATAAATGATTATTTAAATAAATTATTTTAGCCAGTTTTTTTTTTTTTTTAAGTTAATGCGCTTGTAGCTTTCTCCTCTCTCACGCAGTGCTGTCGCGGCACGACTGTGCGGTTTAATGTGTGATCTGTTATTTGTTTTTTTTTTTTTTTTTTTTAATCAGACGTCTTGGCTGTAAGAGGTGGCAGGTATGCAGGTGTGTTGGTTAAATGTTTGCTAGCAGGTGATCCTGTAGTTAGCAGATGGTGTTAGCTCCTGGCAGAGACAGAGAGAGACCCCAGGACCTCAGACATACAGTTCTCTTAAACACCACCGTACGTATACAAAGATCGGCTTTGGGAAAGGCTCAAGGATTCCTAGCTAGAGAAGGTCAGCCTCAAGCACTCAGACTTTTATTCTCTAATTGTTTCCTTTTTCTTTAATCATTTTATTAATGATAATCACACCACAAGCTGTCCTCCTGTCTCTCCTTTGTACTTAGTATTTTTAATTGAAAAGTGTCTTATGTAGCTCCGTCACGATCCACTTCCAGCACATCACGCCCGCACGTACCGTACATCACATTCATATTCAGGCTCTGATGATACGCCTCTCTGTCTGGAGGCATTACAGCATTAATTTAATTTAGAGCGAGCTACCGTTAGCTCATTAGCACTTCTAATTAATTCATTGACAGCACTATTAAGATGTCTCTTTTTGAAAATTGGCATCTGGCGCATGTGTCTGTGTACTGTACACACGCATGTGTACGCGGCGGTGGCTAAATCGGTGTGTGGCAGTTGGTGAAAGACGTGAAGATGACAAATCAGGTGACAAAATATGGAGAGTGAAAAAAGAAGCTAATAAATGATTCAGATCGTTTTACTAAATCTAGACTAATAGAGACGCAGACATGCTGATGAGTAAAATAATAAAATAAATATTTTCTTCATGTGTAGGTTAGCCACACACACACACACACACACACACACACACATATACACACTGTGATGTTTAATTGTATTATCTTGAGCAATGACAGGCGGCTCGCTCTCAGGCTCTGGGAACAGGTGTCACTCTCCATGAACCATCTGTAGTGTGTGTGTGTGTGTGTGTGTGTGTGTAACTTGTGTCTCTGTAGATTTTTACTATAGACACAAATAGACAAAGATTATAACTGTAATCAAAGCAAAGCAAAAAGGCAATTTTCTTGAGGATTAAAATTGACCCTGGTGTGACACAATCCTGATACAGACCTGATACAGACCTGATACAGACCTGACACAGACCCGACTCAGTCCTGACACAGCACACAACACAGACCGACACAGACCTAACGCAGACCTCTGACGAAGACCAGACATAGACCCGATTCAAACCTGACACAGTATCGACACAGTCCGGGCATTGTCCCAACACAGACCTGACACAGACCTGACATAGAATTGGTACAAACCCAACACAGTCCTGACACAGTCCCGACACAGTCCTGACACAGTCCTGACACAGTTCTGACACAGACCTGACACAAACCTGACACAGACCTGATACAATTCGGACATAGACTCCACCCAGCCTTGACACAGACCCAACACAGACCTGATACTGTCCTGACGCAGTCCTGAAACAAACACAACACAGACCTGACACACCACAAGCTGTCCTCAGACCCAGCACAGACCCAATACTGTCCTGACAAAGACCTGACACATTCTTTACATGGACTCAACCTAGCCTTGACACAGACCTGACACAGACCTGATACTGTCCTGACAAAGGTCCTGACAATGTCCTGACACAGACCTGACACAGTCCTGACACAGTCCTGACACAGACCTGACACAGTCCTGACAGTCCTGACACAGACCTGACATTGTCCTGACACAGACCTGACACAGACCTGGCACAGTCCTGACACAGTCCTGACACAGACCTGACACAGTCCTGACACAGTCCTGACACAGACCTGACACAGTCCTGAAACAGATCTGACACAGACCTGACACAGACCTGACACAGTCCTGAAACAGATCTGACACAGACCTGACACAGTCCTGACACAGTTCTGACACAGACCTGACACAAACCTGACACAGACCCGATACTGTCCTGACACAGTCCTGACACAGACCTGACAATGTCCTGACACAGACCTGACACAGACCTGGCACAGTCCTGACACAGTCCTGACACAGACCTGACAATGTCCTGACACAGACCTGACATTGTCCTGACACAGACCTGACAGTCTTGACACAGACCTGACACAGACCTGACAATGTCCTGACAATGTCCTGACACAGACCTGACACAGTCCTGAAACAGACCTGACACAGTCCTGACACAGACCTGACAATGTCCTGACACAGACCTGACACAGACCTGACAATGTCCTGACACAGACCTGACAATGTCCTGACACAGTCCTGACACAGACCTGACAGTCTTGACACAGACCTGACACAGACCTGACACAGTCCTGACACAGACCTGACAATGTCCTGACACAGACCTGACACTCCTGACACAGACCCGACACAGTCATGACATGGACTCAACACAGACTTAGCACAGTCCTGACACAGACCTGACACAGTCCTGACACAGACCAACATAAAAAATTGTACAATTATAATTTTGTTGTAAGTATACTGTTATCATTGTGCAGCAATAGTTTAAATATTTTAACTCTTTCAAAGTGAAGATACAATTTTTCTTTTCAATTCTGAATCAGATAAACACCCTGAGTCAATCCTGGGGGGAAATTGGGGTAAAGAGTGTAATCTTAGACTCTTAAAATGTGTGAATTGAAAAATTGTGTGTGTGTGTGTGTGTGTGTGTGTGTGTGTGTGTGTGTGTGTGTGTGTGTGTGTAAGCTCTTTATCTCATTAAAATAATGACACACCATAATTGGTGAATGCCACATTAATCTGTAATTATGCCCCAAAAATGCACAAATGACAGGTTCTGTATGTATGTGTGTGTGTGTGTGTGTGTGTGTGTGTGTGTGTGTGTGTGTGTGTGTGTGTGTGTGTGTGTGTGTGTGTGTGTGTGTGCATGTGTTTTCATAGTGTCTGTGTGTTTGCTTCTGTCTGCTCTACCTGTTTAGCACTTCATTAACCATCTTCTTCAGTGAGACATGAAGACTCACGGGGCTCTCTTTCTCTCTCTCTCTCTCTCTCTCTCTCTCACTCTCTCTCTCTCTCTCTCTGTGCAGCCGGAGTAATTAACCCATCTCTCTCTGGGGGCTAATTAGGAAGGAGAGTCCCTTGTTAAAACTGCATCTGGCAATTAGAAATTATGTTCTCTCTCTCTCTCTCTCTCTCTCTCTGTTCTGAAGTTTATTGACTTTATTTGATTTCTTTTCATCTTAGCAAAATGCTCACTTAGCAACAATAAACGTTTACATTAAACTGATAATTTTTTAGGTTATATATGTTTAAAAAGGAACATCAAAGCTTTTTAAAAGCAAATCTGTAAAATCTATTAGAATTCATTACAAAATGATGATGAACTTCCATTTCTATGGAAACCCACCTATGAAAAGTAATACTGTCATTTTACCCACCTCATTAGTTCTCTGCTTTAACTTTACAAATGCTTTACAGAAAAGCCGAAATTACATTCTAAAAAAAGTATAATAATAATAACAATAATAATAATAATAATAATAATAATAATAATAATAATAATGTGGCTGCATGGTGGCGTAGTGGTTAGCACGTTCTTCAGGGTCTGGGATCGATTCCTACCTGGGGGTCTGTGTGTATGAAGTTTGCATGTTATCCCTGTGCTTGTTGGGGTTTCTGCTGGGTATTTCAGTTTCCTCCTACAGTTCAAAGACATGCAGATTAGGCTATTTGGAGTTCGAATAATGTACCTGACTACAACAAATCCCCAATGAACAGTCTATATTTGTTATTAAAACTATTTTCAATTCTTAAAAACTATTTAAAAATACTGTGTTAAAATCAGGATTTTTTTCATAAACTTATTTATATGATTGTTTTTTTTTTTTAACTAATACCAAAGTATTACATCTGAAACATATTTCTATATTTTGCTGGAAAAACAATATTTTGAATGTAAAAGGTTTTGGTTATAAATTGACTTATTTCATTTTATCTTATCTATTTATTTATTTATTTATTTAAAATCACACATTTGTCTGTAAAACATATAAGATAAAAGTTTTAAGTAATTATTTGTTACATATTCTATTTTATGTTTTATGTATACATATAAACTGTCTAATTACTTACGTACTGTACATGACAGAATCTGTTCCGAAAGGGTTTTTATTATTATTATTATTATTATTATTATTATGAAATAAAACATTTTTGTTTTTGACTCCCTTACATGGACAGCACATTTACATTCTATTGAAAACCATATTTAAAAAAATTCCCACAACATGCACTTTTCAGTGACGTAAAGAAGCTGGTTATGTTCTTTAATTATTGCTGCATAAAAAATGTTAACCTAAAAGCCAGCATCCCAGGGGGCAGGCTGATACTGGAAGAGTGTGAAGTGAGAATAATAAAGCCCTTTAGTCTAATGAAGGAGATAAGCGTCTCTCATTAGAGGATTTGCTGCTTAGATACAACCAGCAACAATCGTTATGAATTCTATCATCAACAAGGAACATCAGTAAATATTCCCATTAACTTTATTTCACTCGGGGGAAATGTATATTAGTTTCTTCCCTTCTTTCCTTTGACTCTGTTATCTGATTTAAACTTTAAATTCATAATGCACAAGTCAAGCGTTGTTATTCTGGAGCAGACGCCGCGGTTTATTCCAACTTATTCTCTTATGGTCATCACCATAAATCATTCATTTTTCCAGGTTTTACAACAATAAAATAAACCCCACGATGCATGTTAAAATAAAGATGTTTTATTTAGTAATTGTTAAAAATAAACGTATTGGTAATAAAGCATGGCACTGGTTATTTCATAACAACTGATTTTGTCGACGTTGCCTTTTTGTAATTCATAGAGGAGATCTCCAGCGTGCAGAGTGTGTAATGTGTGTGTCTGTGTTTCAGGCTGATTTGCACTGACTGAATCTGTTTACTTAATTTAGTTCATCCAATTAGCAAGACAAGAGGGACTTGAAGACAGATTATGAGAGAGAGAGAGAGAGAGAGAGAGAGAGAGAGCGGGAGACGAGTCCCATTGTCTGACATGAAGGTTTTTTTTAACAAGGAAACTTTAAACTGAGTGTTCGCTGCTTCCCTCCAACTCCCACAGCTCTGGAGTAAAAACCCCAGGGTTAATTTGTTGCCCCACACGGTTGCTATGGAAGCAGCGCTGGGGTAATAGCACATGAGCTGTGATGTGGACGCTGGGGATGCGATTATGCCACCAATATAGACAAAAACATCATTATCGTTTGTTAAAATTAGAGGTTGTCTTATTAAGTGGTGTTATCAGGAGTGGAATTATAAACCTGATATAAATTCGCTTATTCTATTACCACACGACGAGTTCATTTAATTCAATTCTATTTTATTTGCGTATGCGTTTCACAACCAGTGTGATCATACACAGTGATCTAAATAAAAGGTGAGATACTTTGTGTGTGTGTGTGTGTGTGTGTGTGTGTGTGTGTCTATATATAGTATAAAATTATATACTATATATACATTATATATTTACTGTGTCTATACAGTATAAAACCAAATGCAGGCACATTAATGAGAAATAATCGAGATAAACAGGGCAGTTGTAATCGTTTGTTTGTTTGTTTTTGCTTTTAAAATGTTTATATTTATCCCCAGCATCTTTACATTTTACATCCAAATTTTATTTACATCCAAAACTGATTATTTGTTTCAGATGAATAAGTTTTTTTCTTCTTCATTATTTGACAGATATTATTCGATATAAACTGATGTTCTCTTCATTTTCTCACTGCAGCATTATAACATCACACCTAGTGGTCAGACATGGGCACTGCAACAAACAAGCTGTAATAAATAGAGGCCCACTGGGGTGGGAATCACACTGCCCCAGGCTCACTGTATGAACACTTCCAGTGCGGGAGGAACAGCAGGACAGTTCATGACAGGGTTGCCAGGGTGATCGTTTTTACCCCAAAGGTCCCTAAGAACACTCCATGGCTGCTAACATTTAGTTTAAAAGGATTTTAAAATTGGATACAATTGCACAATCAAAGGCATGCGGAGAGCTAGTGTATGTCGTGCAGAAGCATTTTATAAAAAAATGTCGGATATAATAACAAGGAGTGAAGTAAGGAAAAAGGGAAAAACCTCTGAAATTATGATGTAAAGTCCTTAAATCAATCAAAAAATAAAAAATATTTTACACGCTGCTAATTTTGTGCTTTTCTCTAACGTAGTGGAAAACCCACAAAAAATAAATGCTGAGTAAGAGAAAGTGATGTGCGGTGAGACCTCAGGCTGAGTTATTCCTCTTAGCTTCCAGCCAAACCAAATCAGCGGCTAGCACGTCCTGCCAGACGCTAACCCGGAGCGGCTAGCGCACAGACCCTGTCGCTTTTCTCTCTTTTTTTGTTGAGCGAGATCGCTGTCGTGCCAAACCCCATGTCGTGAAATATGACTTTGTTAAGTGCTGTCTAACGTGTTTTACATAGTGCATAGTAATTTCTCAGCGGTGACTTTTATATTTATTAAAGAAAACATCATGCGTGTAATTTCCTGTTGTCACATACGTTATAGCAGCTATAAACTTTTCCTCTGACACTGGAGACTCCATAAATGTTAAATAAACACAGAAACTGTCCTTAAATCAGCAATCTGTTTAATATGCTTATTACTAGTGAACCGTCCAGTGTTCGTGTCCCGCTAAATGAGTTGTTACTATGGAAACAAAAGCATATGTGAGTGAGTGCAATAACATAAACCTGCACTACTTCATAGAGAATTAATCAACACCTGCTGACCAATCAGAACTGAGAACGTATATAATATGGGTGGATGTGTATTTGGTAATGCACAGCTTTTTGATTCCATCTCTCTCACACACACACACACATACACACACACACACACACTTACACACGGTGCATCTGTTAGTAGTGTGTCCTGCTGAGTTATTGGCTCAGCACAGCTCCATGTGGCATATGTGCTTCAAAGCCGTCTACGATGCCGTCTACCTCCAATTAGCCTCGAGTCCACACAAACACATTTATAATATTTACAGTATCCTCACACACACACACACACACACACACACACACTTGTCTTTATCATTAACTCTCTATAATCCCTGAAATCTGAAGACCATGTTGACTTGCTTGTTGTTTTAATGTTTGTTTTTATTATGATTATTATTTTAATTGTTATTAATTCTGCTCTTTGGCATGCTCTAGCATTGTTGTGGCTAATTAAAAGAATAACATGGCAAAGCAATTAAACGCTAACGACCAGCTCTCAGCGTAACAGCACCCTCGTTATAAACCTGTTTAAACAGGTGAAGTCACAGTAACAACACGGAACTGTCATGAAATGTGAAGTCATTAAATACAGGAGAGGGACCTCCGAGAGAAGAAATATTTAACAAATATTACAGTCATATTACATCCAACTTTTATTAAATTAATTCAAAATAACCAAAAAATTCTATTTTACATATTTATAATATTAAAGTGATGCAATGAAAAAAATAAACATAAAAAATGTAAATACATAAAAAAAACCTGAATGTGATGCCATGATGCTTTTAAGAGAAAGAAATTAAAAAAAAATAAAATCCTTTTATAGCATGTTCTGTTTCTTTTTTTATTGGTGTATTATATTTAATTTTTTTTATTTTTATTGTATCATTATGATACATTTATTTTCATTAATGAATTTATTTCTTATTTTTAATTAATTTCAAAATGTATTTTGTGTCTCATAGCATTAGTTTTCAGATGTTTTTCAGATACTCTGTATGTTTTAATATTTTAATAATATAAGTTATGACATCACAATTTATTGCATAACATTTTTTCTCTTAAATCATTTATATTTATCATTTAATATTATACATTTTTTGTTCATTTTGTTGCATCGCTTCTAAATAAAATTTCAGATTTTCCTTTCGCACCTTTATTTTTTCTTTATTCTTCAAAGAACTCATTAGGACGTCATCTTTTACAATTCACTGTTTTATTTTAAGGCTTTAAGATGTTTACATTTTATTTATTTATTTTTTCCATTTTATTATTATTATTTTATTAATTTTCAACCCCTTTTATTTAAAATCATCATTTACACAATTTCCCCCTCGAGTCAGTATGACATCACAGATTAAGTAAAGTAATGGCACCCGGTTTCTCCTAATGACGTCATATCGCTCAGAGCCGTGTGCGCTACGTTAAGCTAAGCAATTACCTCTCGTTTGATTTTTAACGTTCCCCCCACAGTCCCCCTCCAC
>NC_071117.1:29192500-29197500 GCF_024256425.1 Clarias gariepinus | reverse complement strand
AGAGACAAAGAGAGAGAGAGAGAAAGGGAGATAGAGAGAGAGAGATGGAGGGAGAGCGAGACAGACAGAGAGAGACAGAGACACAGAGAGAGAGGGAGACAGAAGGAGAGAGAGACAGACAGACAGAGAGTGATGTAGAGAGACGGAGAGAGAGACAGAGACAGACAGACAGAGAGAGACAGACAGTGAGACAGAGAAAGACAGGGAGACAGAGAGGGAGACACACAGAGAGAGAGAGAGAGAGAGAGAGAGAGAGACAGTGAGACAGAGAGAGAAAGTGAGAGACAAAGAGACAGGGAGACAGAGAGAGAGAGAGAGAGAGAGAGAGAGAGAGAGAGAGGGAGAGGAAGAGAGAGAGAGAGAGAGAGAGAGCTCCAGTCGGCCTTAGGAGACTCTCACGTTCTCGTCTGGTGTTCACACCATGCTGATTGTCGCTCCTGCTCGTTCTCCTGTTCCTCCCGCCGCTGGTGACGAGATCCTGGACAGAAACACTCACGTCGACACGTTTTATCTGTCAGTTCTGTTCACGGAATGGAAACGTTTGTGCGGTTCTGAAGGTCCTGGATGACTTTTGGAAAGCCTGAGTGCCTTCGTTATGTTCCAGCCACAAATCAAACCTCAGTCTCTCGTCTCTCTGGGTCTCACACTGACCACAAGGTGGTGGGATCTGTTCTCCCTGTGTGTGTGTGTGTGTGTGTGTGTGCGTGTGAATGGACCAAATTTAGTGGTTTTAAAACAATCACTCATACACCATTATTTTAACTCTAAGATATAATATAATGTTTTATCGGGATTTTTAGTGTTGGACTCTAACAGTGTTATCTTGTCTTAGTGCACCTTGTCATATCTTGTTATCTTATTTGATCTTTTCTTACCTTGTCTTATCTTATCTTATTATGTCTTCTTTTATCTTTTCCTGTATTACATTATCTTATCTTAGTTTATCTTGTCTTATGTTGTCTTACCCTATCTCATTGTGTCTTGTTTTATCTTATCTTGATTATCTTCTCTTGTCTCAACTTGTCTTGTCTTTATTCCATCATCTGGTTAAATGTTATCTTATCTTATATAACACTGTCGTATCTTGTTTTTGTCTCTTTTAATCTTGTCTCGTTTCCTCTCGTCTTGTTCTATCTCATTCTCTGTTTATTTAAATGGACGTATATGAACTGAATTTACTTTAACAATAAATAATTTCTGGTTTTATTCATTGTTATTGTTCCCATATTTTCGGTCCATGTATCAGATTAATTCTCAGTGATGATTCGTTCATTTTTCTGTGAATGTTGTTGAAAGGATGCTGCTTTGTTTTTATACCCTTGTGGGGACTCTGGAGGGGAGAGCAGTCGGTCTGAACCGAGGTAGTTTAGTGTAAGATTTAAGTGCAGCACTGCATTAATTATCTGTTAATAATTACATCCATGGTTCTCACAAAGATACTATGACAAACGTGTGTGTGTGTGTGTGTGTGTGTCTTTTTTATCACCCACTGATGTCCAGCTGCTCCTGTCAACACACCCTTACAGCATGTAACTTACCACATACTCACTCACTCTCTCCCCCTTCTCCTCACACACACACACACACACACACACACACACACACATGTCGCGAGACAATGAGTAGGGTGAGGCATGCATGAACTGTGACACCCCCTTAATTAACATCCTCACAGTTGCAAGCTGCTCCCACTCAGACAGCCAGACAGATGAAGAGACTGACCAGTGTGTGTGTGTGTGTGTGTGTGTGTGTGTAGTTCTATCTTGCTGTGATGTGTTTGCGTTGGGACATGTTTAACATGCCCAGAGGCAATCATTTTCCCTTTAACCACACACACACACACACACACACACACACACACACACACATACAGGCAAGTCATTGAGCCTCTTCTAATAACCTGCAGGGTTGAATTGCTGATTAGGAATTAGAGAAAACACCCAGTGTGTGTGTGTGTGTGTGTGTGTGTGTGTGTGTGTGTGTGTGTGTGTGTGTGTGGAGTCTCTCTATGTTCTCTGTCAGTTCCTCAGGGTTCTCCGGTTTCCTCCCACAGTCCAGAGACTGGGGCTATCTGTTGTTTCCAAATTCCCTGGATTGTGTTCGCCCTGTGATGGATTGGGTGTGCCCCGCCTCTGGATAGGCTCCGCCCCTGCGACCCGTACACAGGATAAAGCAATAGAGAGAGTGAGAGAGAGTGAGAGAGATGAGAGTGTCCATAATTTCCTGTCCCATTGTGTCACTTCCTGTCTGGCTACAGGAAGCTGTGATGTCAGTAATCTGCTACAGGGGGGTCAGGGGTAGCTCAGTGGTTAAGGCATTGTACTACGCTTCGGAAGATCCCTGGTTCAAACCCCACAACCACCAGGTTGCCACTGTTGGGCCCTTGAGCGCGGCCCTTAACCCTCAACTGTTCAGATGTGTAATAAAAAAAAAAGTAAGTCACTCTGGATAAGAGCGTCTGCCAAATGCCCAAATGTAAATGCTACAGGTGATGTTTCATTTCAGGCAAATGTATTTAAATAGTTTCACTGCAAAATGGGACAAATCCATTTTGGCAGCCTTGAGCAAAGCAAGTCTTTTCTAATCAAGCAAGAAGTAGAAAAAATGTTTTGCATGTTTTTAGTTTGAATCCTGGATGTATTAAAAGCCGAGATAATATGTTAACATTGTTTGGGTTTTATCAAAACACTGTAACTCCACCTCCTGCAGTTTTTATTTCCAATGGATAAATCAGCCTCTATTTGTTTTGTGGTTATTTAAGCAAATAATTTAGTGTCAATAATAATTTGATGAGTTTTAGTAAAAAAATTTTAAAAAATTAAGCAAACTCATGTTTTGATTGTGATTGTGTTGCGGGTCAGACCGAAAGGTATTACGTTTTGTTTCAGACAAAAAAATTGTAAATACAAAGATTGTAGATCATAAGAAACATTACAAACAAAACAAAACCTCCAGTTTACAGCATCTCAGCAAGTCTGAGTTACACTCCAGAAGTCCATGACTGCCGGGGAAACTGTACCAGCGCTAACAGAGTGTAAACCTCCAGGTCTGTGGCTCATCAAACACATTTAACTCATTCATGCCACCTGATGTTTTCCCCAGTCTGTAGTTGTGCTTCACTAATGATGGGACAAAAAGAAGTGTTGTGATTGGCTCTTTATAGACATGTCAGGTTTTGCTTTGTGCTGCACTTATACAAGATAGCAACGAAAACACAAGTTCAGAGATTCTAAAAAGAGGATATATAGGGACCTTTAAATGTAAAGTTGTGTTACAGACAACATTCACTCCAACCCACACTGTCACTTGTTCTTAAAATGAAAAAAAAACCTGTTAGCATTTGTTTTGGTTTCTCTCTTTACATCATGTTTAAGGTGGATCAGGACACACACACAGTAAAATGCAGAGGTCCTGCTAGGGAGAAGAAGACAGAAAGGGGAGACAACACTAAAAACAATGTAGGATTTTAAACTTTTTGTTAAATATAAAGGGTAAAAAACTTTTTAACATCAATGTCAATATTTGATATTATGTGTGTGTGTGTGTGTGTGTGTGTGTGTGTGTGTGTGTGTGTGTGTGTGAATCTCAGCTCACCCGCAGGACTCGGTGCTTTGACTGGTTACTGGTTTCGTGTGGAGGAGATCTTGGTTTTTCAGGAGCGAGTGTGTTCCCGCTCGTCCCGTCCGTTACAGCAGACTCAGGGGGGGGGGGTTACAGTCCGAGGGTTTTAATCAAATTTAAGCAAAACTCCATCAACATCCATTAAATCTGTTTTGCTGAAATATTTGTGATGTGTTTAGAGCACTGATGCTTTTTGTTTGTTCGTTGTTTGTTTGTTTGTTTGTTTGTTTGTTTGTTTGTATTTGGTTGGAGCTTTATCCTCCTCGCTCCTGTCAGAAGATGTTCGAGTCCCAGGATGCAGAGCAGGTAAAGCGTCACCGTATCACTCACTTTAGGAGGAGAGAAACATGTACAACGTGCACTACACCTGCACTCACGTGTAAGAGTCATCACACGTCTTCTGTAAATTCTGCCAAAACATGTTATCAGTGCTTAAAAGTGTCTCACCTACAGTCAGGTGCAGAAGTGAACTGTCAGGATCATATAACATCATGTTACATAACACTCAATGCTTCTTATCTCCTGATACATGCTGCGTTTTTTATAAATACACACACACACACACACACATTTATATTTATATCAGATCAAAAGAAACACATTGGTTAAATACAGTTTCAGGCCCTTTTATGTTTTAGTGTCTGTAACTGTTTAGACTTCAAATCTTTAAACGATCATAACCGTCACTCAGATGAAACTCGGCTGATTTAGATTTCACATAAAAAAACATAAAGGCTGAAAAATTTATTATTATAAAAATGATAAATTTGTTAAGATATTGTACCATGAATTTGACATGGTTACGGACACTACAGATTTTTTGCTTTTTACGCTTTTACCTGAAAACAATTTAGGCAACGATTTTATTCTAGAAGCTTTTAGGAGCTTACACCAATTTTGGTCCCAATACTCATAGAGAAATACGAATAATTAGCATTTTAAATGATGGTTGTTTGAAGTGAGACGGTATAACGAATAATGAAAAATGTCCATTTTTGGACTCAAATAAAATCATCTCCCCAAAACGACTGAAGTTACTTTCAGGGAAGTGAGATCGGTCCTGTCCATGCTCTATAAACCTCAGAAGGAGCTTCTTTGGCACAAACATTTCCTGTATTATATGTACCACAGAAAATTAAATAAGCACCGATACTGTGTTTTGGCGTGAATATGAATTTTACGTGAATTTTTTGCACATCAGAGTCAATCAGTCCTGTTTATTATCGTCCCCAAATATCCCCAATTATTTCTGATTATTATTCCTGAAAACAACCAGTTGTTCTCAAATGTTCCTAATTTTCACCAAACATTCCCAATTATTCAAAAGTACTTGCAATTTTTCAGAAATTATTCCCAAATATTCTAAATCTTCCCACAGT
>NC_071117.1:29135000-29187500 GCF_024256425.1 Clarias gariepinus | reverse complement strand
GCCCTGCAGCTTATGATCCAGCATGCAATTAAGGACACGTTCTAGAAGTTTTGTTTTGTGTGAGTTTGTTGTAGCGTCTCCACACTTCACTGGAACAGGTTATGGGGAGTTGGTGTTTTACAACGTTATAAAGATATGAACCTAGAAATGGTTTACTGTACACGTTCTCTCAGGTTTTAGTACAGAATGTGACTATTCACACTAAAAAAGATGTTAGCATTTAATGCTAAACAGTTGATTTCAATGACATAAATTTTCAGTTACAAACTGTTTTACAAATTGTTTTACATGCAGATATTAAAACTGCTGTAAATGTTATATACACTATTTTACACAGTGTTTATTATTTTGATTTCAGTGAAACATGAAATAAAAGCATGTTTAAGACCAAAATACATTATGTATTAATTTCATAATAATTTTTTTTTATATTATTAAGTAATTTTCCTTTGTTTTATCTGCTTAAACTAAAAACGATAATTTCACTAATAATGTTAAAATCATCATGTGTCTGGTTAAATAGTTTAGGATGTTTTACATGATTTATTCAAGTAGATTCTTCTAAAATTAATCAAGACTTAAAAATGCTTTAAAATAATATGTGCTAACCCTAACCCTAGTTACCACATTTTTTTAAGTAGATACATAAGATTTTTTACAGTCTATATTTATAAACCTTAGACTTTTACTGTCCCTGTTTAATTCGGTTTTATTTATATTGTGCTGATCACTGTTGATATGCAGCTTCACTAAATTAAAGGAAAATTAGGGAAATTAATGTTCGTGTTTGGTTGGTGTTTCTGCTCACTTCACTTTCTGTAAACACCAGAAAACTAGAAGAAAAAAAGAGAGAAAAGAAACACTGAAGCATATTTATGGTCCCCGTTCTTACATCAGTGTTTATATATATATAATTTATGTAATTTACTTTTACAAGACAAAGTTTTATCATATATTCACAGACGTTTAGTAGTGAAATCACGTGTTTTTATGCAGTCACGTGTGAATTTTTGATGATTTCTTTTTACAAAAAAATAACCATGGAGACAGTAAGATTAAAAACAAGTGGGTAATTGAGATCACACCAGAGAGAGCCGTTGTGTGTGTGTGTGTGTGTGTGTGTGTGTGTGTGTGTGTGTGTGTGTGTGTAAGAGTGTGTTTACATGTGTATGAATTTAATTTTGTTTAAAGGACAGCGTGACATTATTGTGGACGCTCCGCTGAGAACGAACAGTTGCTGTGAGCGAACTCCTCTAGGGGGCGCTGGTCACGCTAGTGCGGTTATCTCCTGTCAGTTTTTTACTCATAATGTCAAAAATTTACGTTCATTTGACAAAATAAAATAGGGAAAAAAAACAACACTTGCACAGTAAACCTAGTTTAGAGATTTTATGTACACAGACACCAATGTGCAAGTTCTCCCGCTTAATAAGCCAAGAGACGCCGGTTATTTTCATCATAGCTATACCTCAATCTTTTGCTATCTTTTGCATCACAGCTATACCCCTGACTCATCTTTTTAAGAGGGAAAACTGACTAAATCCATTTTTGCCCCACTGTATAAAATATTTCTATCCTAGACTGTGTGTAAATATCAGAGTAACCCCAGACGCCCCTCACCAGGGGGTTCAACCCCAAAAAATTCCAATTTAGTTCATTAAAATGATACAAGTCTGATTAAAGATAACTCTGGCGTTATCAGTGAGATTTGCGCGTGAATGTGCGCGCTAATGTTGTAGACGGCGTTAGAGGAGATGATTGTGTGCTGTACTGAGATTGATGACTGTTAATTACACACATAATTAGAACAGTAATTAAACATTTATCACACAATTGTGAGAGCGGGGCGCGGGGCGGCGTTGATCTGAGGACGACAAAGGTGACATTCCTGTGTGTTACGAGTACATGTGTGTGTGTGTGTGTGTGTGTGTGTGTGTGTGTGTTGTTCTGGTTGGTGCCCCAGTTTACTCATACTGATTCAGAAAATTTCATTCTGTTTACATTTAAATAACAGTATGTGTGTGTGTGTGTGTGTGTGTGTGTGTGTGTGTGTCTGCATATATATGCATATCTGCCAAATGCTGTAAATGTAAAATGTGTGTGTGTTCTCACATGCAGAATACTCAGAATACTACACTGATTGTTTATTATGTTAACGAGAGGATTTTAAATGATGTGCGTTAGCGAGTTAGCCTCGTTAGCCTGGACTAAGTAAAGTGTGAGTGTGAAAGTTTCCAGATTTTTGTACGCAACACATTTACAGATGTGAATCGAACTCTCTGCCATTCAGCTGCAGGTTTATCAACTTATACATATGAGTTAAATTGAAATCTTTTTTTTTATTATTATTATAAAAGACAGACAGGAATCAGGGACGAGAACCCGGACCCTGGAGGTGTCAGACCTATTTATGGGTGAATTCTGGTCAAATAAAATAACATATTTAGAACAAACAAATCACAGAAATAAAATGGGAAATAATCTGATGGTGTTTGAGATTCATAATAAATACTTTGAAGAACAAAATGAAACTATTAAGACTAAAATGTAACTTTTTTTCCCAGAGTTTGGTTATATTAGAAGTACAGAAGTATGAAATTAGTACTTAGGAACAGTAACAGCGTGCAAATACTCACATAGTCTCCACCGCTGCGGTTCCACAACACGGAGTAAGAAGCATTCTGTTTTACTCTTCATCCTCTTTATTTTCAGAGAATCCTGAATCGTCAGATCTGCTTTATGACCCATGATGGAGAGAGAGAGAGAGAGAGAGAGAGAGAGATGATTTACTGTGTTCCTGCTACAGAGCTATGAGCCACACACACTCACACACACTCACATTCACACACGTTAGTCAATACAAAT
Source organism: Clarias gariepinus (assembly GCF_024256425.1). Classification (NCBI taxonomy): domain Eukaryota; kingdom Metazoa; phylum Chordata; class Actinopteri; order Siluriformes; family Clariidae; genus Clarias; species Clarias gariepinus. Next base: position 29,184,635 of record NC_071117.1, on the reverse strand, counting down.
ATCTAGTATACAGTAGGTACACACACTCACACACACTCACACTCACACACGTTAGTCAATACAAATATCTAGTATACAGTAGGTACACACACACACACACACACACACACGCACCTGCATTCTGATTGGTCAGAAGGTGCTGATTAGTTTTCTCTAACAGCAGCTCTGACAGGTTTATACATGTTATGATATACATTATGGTTTCTATAGTAACATCTCATTTAAAGTTCCGTAATTAAGGAGCATTCATCTCATCATCATCATCATCATCATCATCATCATCAGATTGATTAGATCTGGTGAAGTTCTCCATGGTGAAGTTTGATGCTTATGTAACATTAGTGGAAGGAGTCTCCAGTTTCAGGGCCTTACACCAGACAGAGGTAAAGCTCTACCTTTAGGTCGTGTAACTAATTACTTTCCATAAACATTATAAGGATCTATGAATGTAAGACGCGATTGTTAAAGCAATGACACACTTCATCGCAGCACCCTGGTGTTGATTATTTTCCCACAACTGCACAGTTCCGTGTGTGTTATTCCTTAAAGACGTCCGTATGAAGACATGAGAAATAACCGCGGCCCCGACCTCTCTGCTCCGCCGGCTGAACGGGAGCTCGGGTGAAAGTTTGCCCTTTAAGACGAGGAGCGACATGAAGATGAAGAGCGGCCTGGTGACGGATTTAAACCGCTTTCACGGTAATAAATTAAAGCCGCCGTCCTCCCTGCAGTTCCCACGAGGAGCGCGTGATATCATATCCACTCCAGAGGTGTACAAAATACACTGCTGTCTTTTTCCCCATCTCAACACCTTTTACACACTCACACACTCCGCCACGGTGGGAACCGCCAGCCCGAAGACGAGGCTGATGAAGTTCGGCTCTGGGGTCAAAGTTCAAACGTGTTGACAGAGCTCACATGACCTCCAGGTGAAATCTAGACTCGGCGTTGTGTTTAATGCGGAGCTGACATTTAACGCATCTGGTTTATTATATGTCCTGGTTTTTTCACGATTCATTGCTTTAACTTTCACATGAAAGAGGTGTGTTTTAAAGAGTTGAAGAATACAATGACTTTTTATTATAATTTTTTTTTCATTCATTTTTTTAAGTATGATTAATTTGCATACATTTTTATAAAACTCTTTTATTTCCGCCTGTATGTTTAATATGATTCTCGTGCGATTCTGATACACCTTTCTTCTTCTTTTTTTTTTTTTTTTTGATTGATGTATTTTAAGAAGCGCAGTTATTTTCTCTTTGTACATCATGACTTTGGGTTTGGTTCCGGTCCAGTTAGCCAAAGCTGATGGTTGAGTGGGGTTGAGTTCGGTCAGGGCTCTGTGCGGGACACACACTCTTAACACACCACGTCTTCATGGAGCTGGCTTTGTGGATCTCACAGGGGCGTCGTCTTGCTGGATAAGGGTTCGGGCCTCTTAGTTCCAGTGGAGGGGAACTGTAACGCTACAGCACACATGCTGCACTGTGTGTGTGTGTGTGTGTGTGTGTGCACATAGTTTTAGCTGTATAGCGTGTGTTACATGGTGATGTACGTGTGTACCTGTTTATTAGCTGTAGAAAGTGTTGAGAAAAGAAGAACCCTCCCTGATTAGAGCGTGCAGGACTCAGGGTTCTGGTTCTCCTCGTGTCCTCGCCGTGTTCTCCTCGGCTGCATGTGCTGAGTGAAAAAGCGAGCGTGAGGTGCGTTGGTGCACATGTCGGCCGCGCGGGTCCGTATCACTGACAGCCAGGCGAGGTTATGAAAACAGTCATTCTTCCCGTCATCGCTCCATAGCCGGTGATTTAGCGGCAGGCCGGCCCTGTGCTGCAATAAAACACCGTCCGGCCGTTTGCAGCGCGGTGGTGGAGATCAGTCGGGGGGGGGGGGGGGGGGGGGGGGCACGGGGGGGCCCGGGGGGGCTCGGGGGGGCTCCTGGCACCGGCCCACCTCACCTGCTACTGTGTTTTACCAACCGAGCTTGAACACACACACACACACACACACACACACACACACACAGGCCCTCTGGACCTCCCTTACAGCAGGAATTAGAGGAATTAGAGGCTGTGAAATAGATTGTTATTGTGCTCTGATTCACTCGGCGTGTAATGAGGAAAAAATAAGCAGAGATTCCGTTCACCTCGGCTTCTGTTATTGTTGTTGTTTTGTGGGTTTTTCTAGAATGAAAGGAAAAAGTGTTTGGAAATGTAAATATAGTTTTTAGTTAAAATATAGTTTTTAGTTAAAGTTTTAGTTTACAATTATAATATATTACTTTTATACTATTATAATTATTATATATTACAGTCATTCTAAAATATATTTTATGTAGCTTGTGTAATCTTATAGTTTTATACAGTATACATACTGTATGTGTGTGTGTTTTAATAATTGCAGCTCAAAGTGTGAAAGTGACGAGAGAGAGAGAGAGAGAGAGAGACTAAAAGCAAAAATAGTTGTTATTATTATTAATAATAAATGAAGAAGAAGAACGACATAATTAAAGGTGCGTTAAACTAGAAAGAGTGTTAAAGTATACGCAAGTAACATGCCAGGAAAGTCATGTCAAACAGATAAGAATATGTAGCTCATGGTTCATTATTATTTATAAATATATATATATATGTATATGGGTGTCCTGGTGGCTTTCTATCGCGGCCCGCGTTGATTGTGTTCAGTGATTGGCGTTTCTGTGGGATCGGACCAGGCAGGCCGGCCTTTGTTCCCCGCGGGCTTGGGGGAGTCTCGGGTACCAATCATCACCAGGTTACTGGGGTAGAGTCGGTGCTGGTCAGTTGACCTGGTGGTGGTGATAATGATGTGGCTGATTGATGAATCTGACATCACTGTCTAATTAATACATAAATACATTTGGCTGATGCTTTTTTTCCCTAAACGAGATTAAAAGATTGATCCTACATTCATCTCTTTGTGACATGCTGAATAAAGCCTTTACACATGACTATTAGCATGAATGCTAGTAATATAAGTCTTATCTAAGAGCTACGTAGCTTATCCCTGGGCCGCGAGCTCCTGGCTCTGACAGCGGCGTTGGTGAAAAACTCTGAAATGAACAAAATCATTGTCTCTCATTTATTAATCGTCTCATAGACATCAGCGTTACTGACATTTTTATTTCGGTGGCTAATTATCCTAGCGGTTCACAGGCAGAGCGGAGACGTCTGACACCCGCGTGAAGACGGTGAGACGTGTGGAAATGCAGGACGGGAGATTTGACAGGAACAGGTGCTCCGAACGTAAATGTAATTAAGACACTGTCTCGGATACGAGATGATCCCTGTTCCCTGACCTCAAAATCCAACACATGGAAATTCATCGTTATACAAAGTTCTTTCCCTTTTTTTTACGGAAGAGAATTAAAGGCTTTGTCGTCCTGAAAAATAATAAACGTCCTGGTAAAGTCCGGGTGTAATTCACCTTGAGCCGGGCCATGTTGGCTTGGTCACAGTGATTACGCTTAGCAATGATCTGGGCTTACACTCGGTCCAGGAGCACACGGTCTCGGGTCATCTGTGGAGTGAAGGAAACCCGGTCCACTTCTCCAGCTGTGAAAGTGTGAGGAACATGTGATCGCTCAGTGCTCGCTAACTCGCTGTGTCTGGTGTGTTCCAGTGTATTATTTCTGCTATAAAATTCTACAATACGGTTTTGTTGCTGCAACACAAATATTACGTTATGTTTTAATCACTTTACAAGTGTGTGTTATGTCTGCATGCAATGAAGATTTCAGTCTCGAGCTCGTGAATTAAAACTACAGACGCCGTCCAAGACCAGGAGAGGATGAGTTCAAGGCAAAATCCAGTTTCAAACACATCCTGGTGCAATAAAGGCCTGAAGACATGAAACCCTTTCCATAACTAAGGCTCTCCTACAGGTGTGTGTGTGTGTATGTGTGGGTGGGTGTGTGTGTGTGTCTACCCCGCTGATAACCAGAATCCTGCAGGATCACTCTGGACAAGAGTGTATAGCGGATGTCCAAGAGGAAGACAAACAGGAATCAGAGGCGTCTCAGATCTTGAACCCTGCATGTTCTACAGAAATCCGTTCCTGAGTCTTTAGAAGGAGCAAAGAGAGCATCTGTCTGTAATGAGAAGTTAAAGAGGAGTTTAGTTTGTCCTCCCGCTGATGGATCCGGACTCTGACAGACGGTGCAGACTCTTTATATTTCAGCGCGGTGTCAGGATCTGCTCAGTGTGAAGGTGGATGAAATGGAAGATTGGGTGAAGATACAGTTATTAGATTCTCTCTTTTTCACTCCAGGTCTTAAACATCTTAAAAGATGATGGACAGGAGGTTCGGAAGAACGAAGAGGATGGAGTTATATTCTGAAATCTGAAATCTAATCATTCTCTCTCTCTCTCTCTCTCTCTCTCTCTCTCAGTGATAAATGAGTTCTTAGCTTAAAATCAGCTCGTGTTTCCTGTTAGCTTACAATAAAACTATTTCTAGCTGAGGTTTTTTTTTTCTAATTTCAAGCTGGAAATATTCTTGTTTAATCTTTCATATTGTCAAAATGATCTGCTATTAGAGGAGGGAAATAAAAAGCATTAAATCACGCTCAGTAATAATATATTTAAATTATTATATTTCCATAATAAGAAATGTCACAACTATTCACTGGAAAAGTAAAGCTATTCGAGAACAGATAAAATTATTAATTTTCCAGTCATTAGTGATTAATTACAATACACACACACACACACACACACACACACCCACACACACAAGTAATAGACATCTTATTCAGCTCATGTTTCTTTGATTTGTGTGATCTTTTCCTCACTATAAAGCTCATAATGTTACGGATTTTAAACTGTTTTACAGAAATACAAATGGATCGAGGCTTCTGCTCACGCTCAGTGTGTGTGTAATGTTTTTAAGTCCCATTAAACTGGAGTTCTGTTGATTTCTCGCCTCTCTTTAAGCTCTGTGATCATACTGTAGCGTGCTCACTGCTTCATTTAGCTCAACAACAAACAAGCACTAATAAACAGAGGCCCATTGGGGTGAGACTCACGCTGCCCCATGCCCAGTGTGTAATCACTCTCAGACCCGGAGGAGCAGCACACACCACTGGTAATGACAGGGTTCCTATGGTGCTGCTTTTACCTGCATATTATTTAATATTATCCTAGCTAAGATTTGATTTTATAGCAGTTTTGCCAAATGATGGATAAATCAGATAGATTTCCGACAAAGTGTAAGTGCAGACAGTGTGTGTGTGTGTGTGTGTGTGTGTGTGTGTGTGTGTGTGTGTGTGTGTGTGTGTGATGCACAAAAGCAATTCATACTAATTGTAAGATAAAATAAAGACTGAAAGACACTAAGGAGGGGATTATGGAGTGGATAAACTCTGTACTCGTTTGAATTTAAAGACAAGACACACACTAAGACAGCGTTTTAAACTCTCCGCCTCGCTCAGGGACGGCTGCCGTACAACTAAAATCCACAATCCACTTCTGAATGCATTTCCTCACCCACTTAAATATAATATAATGCATGCAAAGTTATGTGATGTGTACTTCAGGGCTCTGAATGGCAAATACCTTTTTAAGCAGTAAATGGAGAGCCCATTAGCATCCTCTCTTAACAAAAATGCAGCATAAAAGCTAAAATCATGATACAATGTGCTTTTTTTAATCCGCCAATTTTCTCTTAGGTGACTAGAGTGGGTGTTAAAGCAAGCAAATAACACGGGCAAATGCGAGGGCAGCAGGGATCATCCCACGGAGGTGTGAAAGGGAGGGCGACCGGGGGCGGCGTTTTGGAATTAAAGCACTGGAAGAGCGCTATATCACCGACCAAAAACTTCACGTTTTAGCTCACGGTATTGTTCTGATCTCAGGTTAATAGGCGGTCCATTACGGACACTGAACAGCGCGTCGCTACCAATTTAATACAGAAACATTCAGGTATATACGGTGGAGACGCTGGATGTTAAAACGGAGGATATTTCAACTCTCAGGTTAAAGACACGTTTAATGTAAATTCACTGAAATCAATATCAGTGCTTTAGATCTGTCTCTAAATGTAATGTAGAATAAACCTATACAGTGTCTTCTAATGATATATATATATATATGTAGGGTTAGCCAAAAAAATGTTCACGATAAAAAAACTTGTATGAATAATTTAATACTAAATTTATTGCTATATGTTCTATATTGATATATATATATGATAATGTCATTAATATTATATACACCTTTGATTAATGACTTCTTCTGTATTAATCCTATAATTATCCAATAAAATACTCCCATATCACCCATCAGCCCCAGCAGATCACATGACCATGTCACCTGCCTCAGCGATCGACCACACCCACTTCCTGTTGTACCTGGATTAAGTCCTTGCTTTCTGTGTGTTTCTTAGACAAGCATGTGTCATGTGATGTTGTTGTTGTTGTTGTTGTTTTTAAGAGCTCTTTCACTCTGTTCTTTTATTTAGCACTAAACCACTTGCACGTCCACCTGATTTGCCTCATAGCCCTGACATGTTTGTTTAGGTATAGAGGGGGCGTGGCTTGGTCTATCTCGGATGCTATTGGCTGTAGTGTCGAGTGTATCCTCTGTTCCTGTACACGCTCCTCCTGCTCATGGGTTAACACGTCGTGAGATGCTTTTCTTCTCACCGCGGTTGTAAAGAGTAGTTTTTTTTTTTAACTGAACATCATCTTTGATCTGGCTTTATACGCCTCCTCTGATCTCCATCATCATTAGTGAAGCTCTTCAGCGCTGCTGCGTCGTGATTGGCTGCATGAACAAGCCTGTGTTTATATAATCAGGAGGAGGATGAGGAAGCTGAACATTAAGAGCTGGTGTGTTTAATCAGCGCATTAGACTGTAGCTCGGGTCTGAAAAAAATATGAAAGCTTTCGGAACTTATTCTGAGATACGCCACAGCAAAGAGCGAGAAAATTAAAGGAAGGATTAACTGATTTACTGATAGACTTAATGACATTGCAAGAGTGCTGCGGTGTGTGTGTGGGTGTGTGTGTGTGTGTGCGTGAGTGCTCTTTGTGTCTTCAGGGATACGAGTACTCACAGTAATTATGGAAGATGAAGAAACTGACAAGCTTATCAACTGGATTCAAAAAGCAGCTGTGACATGAAAGAAGAGCAATTTCAACACATCAAAAAAATATCAACATCATTCGAGTGCTTAAACACTTAACGGAATATCTGAAGTGTTCGGCTTCAGCCAGAGTAAAGCTTACAGATCTAACGCTGCATAGCATATATATACTGTATACATTATTATATAATATCTTTAATTAGCAACAATACTACTGTATAACTATATACATACACACTCAGTGGACACTTCATTAGGTACACTCGCTAGTCCTGGGTCAGACCCGTTTTAACTACTTTAATTCTTCATGAGACAACACAGTGCTGAAACACTCCGTCATCGCCATGATGTCATCACGCAGTCGCTGCAGATTTGTCGGCTGATGCGACTCTCCCGTTCCACCGCGTCCCAGAGACGCTCTATTGGAGGTAGATCAGGTGACTGTGGAGGCCGTGTGAGTGCAGTGACCTCACCGTCATGTTCGAGGAACCAGTGTAAGATGATTTGAACTTTGTGACACGGTGTGTTATCCTCTGACCATAAAGGGATGGGCGCGGTCAGTAATTAACACCCAGGTAGACTGTGGGATTTAAACCATGCTGAAGTGGTACTGAGGGGCCCAAAGTGTACCAGGAACCAGTATCTCCTCCACACCAGCACCACCACACCACCACCAGTCTGAACCGCTGATACACGGCAGGACGGATCCAAGCTTTCATGATGTTCACGTCACATTCTGACCCGACCAGCAGAAATTGAGACTCATCAGACCAGGTGATGTTTTTCTGATCTTCTGGTGTCTGATGTTGGTGAGACCATGTGACCTGTAGCCTCAGGTTCCTGTTCTTATCTAACAGGAGCGACGCCCGGTGTGATCTTCTGCTGCTGAAGCACATCTGCTCCAAGGTTCCTCGTGTCGTGTGTCCAGAGACGCTCCCCAGCAGGCCTCGGGTGTAACCAGATGTTATTAGAGTTCCTGTTGCCTTTCTATTAGCTCGAACCAGTCTGACCTCTGACCTGAGAAAGCCACTTTCTCTGTAAACACTAGGGATTGAGTTGTTGCCATGTGATTGGCTGGTTGGATAACTGTAGTGGTTGAACAGGTATACCTAATAAAGTGGCCAAGGAGTATACTGTATATCCTGATGAATAAATTATTGTTCTGAGTCTAAGTGAGTTCTACTTTACTTTGTTTTTATTTCAAGTTTATTGTGTTGTTGTTGTTGTTGTTTCTCTCCTTCACATGAGCACATCTGTTTACTTTTGAATAAAAGTGATATTTACTATTTTCTCGTTGTGTAATTGAGGAAGTCCTGCGTGAGCTGGCTAAAAGTTCTGTATTTCCAGGAAATAAACCTGAACAATGATGTTATCTTTCACTTCATTTACACATTCAGTGAGAATTATGCAGCTAAAATTGGTTCATCCAGAGTGTCTGAAAGTTTGCGGTCCTCTCAGGAACATCTGGAAGGAGGAGGATCAGAGGAAGGGTTCGACTTTCACACGCTCCGCGTCTTTAGTGCCTCTCACTTAGAGTTTAGAATTTAATGAAGCGGTCATGTTTATCGTCTCGTAACAGACACAAGTCAGAGATCTCATTGAACAAATCCAAAACTTTACAGTGAACCCTCACACACACTGTACTGTACACTATACTGTATTACAGCGCTATTAACAACGGTCATTGTCTCAAAGCAGCTTCACAAAAATGAAAAGAAAATTTAAAAAGAAAATTTATGGAAGTGTGTATGTGTGAGAAAAATGTTTCTAGATAATAATGAGATTGTCCCCGATAAGCAAGCCAAGGGGGACGACGACAGTGGCAAGGAAAAACTCCCTGAGATGGCAATAGGAAGAAACCTTAAGGGGGTGATAATATTGGGGTTATATGATCATATTTTCTGGATCTAGTGAGAACCCTGGCGGCTGCATTTTGGACTAACTGTAGCTTGTTTATTGAGGATGCAGGACAACCACCTAGTAATGCATTACAATAGTCCAGTCTGGAGGTCATGAATGCATGAACTAGCTTTTCTGCATCAGATACGGATAAGATGCTCCTAAGTTTGGCGATATTTCAAAAAAAAAGGCTGTTTTTGTGATATTGGAAATATGATTTTCAAAAGTCAAGTTACTGTCTAATATCACGCCCAGGTCTTTTACTGTTGAGCTAGTAGTAACAGTACATCCTTCTAAACGCAGGCTGAATTGTGAAAGCTGTTGTGTGCTGGTTTTTGGGCCGATGAGTAATATCTCTGTCTTATCTGAATTTAGTAAAAGAAAGTTATTGGTCATCCAATCTTTTATGTCCTGGACACACTCGGTTAATCTAGACAACAAATGTAGAACTGGGTATCATCAGCATAACAATGGAAACTAATCTTCTAACGATGTTACCCAAGGGAAGCATGTATATTGAGAACAGCAGAGGTCCTAAAACTGACCCTTGTGGGACCCCATATTTCACTGGCATTACACCAGACAGTTCTCCATTTAGATCTACAAAATGGTATCGATCAGACAGGTATGATCTAAACCATTTTAGTGCCTGTCCCTGAATACCTATGTGATTTTGTAGGCGATCTATGAGAATGTTATGATCTATAGTGTCGAATGCAGACTAGTATTGAGATGCAGCCTTGGTCTGAAGCTAAAAACAAGTGGTTTGCAATCTTAACTAGTGCAGTTTCTGTACTATGATGGGGCCTGAAACCTGACTGAAATTCTTCAAGGATGTTGTTTTACTGCAAGAATGTGCATATTTGAGCTGATACTACTTTTTCTAATATTTTTGATATAAAGGGGAGGTTTAAAATCGGTCTGTAATTTGTTATTTTATTCAGGTCTAAATTAGATTTTTTAAAAAGCGGCTTAATAACTGCCAGCTTCAAAGGTTTAGGGACGTGACCTAGATATAATGAAGAATTAATAATGTTTAGAAGTGGCTCTCCAACCGTAAGCATCACTTCTTTTAGAAATCTGGTTGGTATTGGGTCTAACAGGCACGTTGTTGATTTAGCTGAGGTGATAAGTTTATACAGCTCTTCCTGTCCTTAGCTTTAGGCTGAGATCATGAGGTGCTATTAGAGGTTGAACCTCCGTTCTAACATACAAGTGCTGCTGTGTTCACTCCTGATTTTGCTATTTTGTTTATACGTCACTCCCTGAGCTCGGGGTGAAGAGGCGGCGCTCACACCTCACCAAACCACTGATCTTACTTTACATGATCATTAAAGTTTTGATTATCACTCTCTCCCTTACCTTTCTCACTCTTTCTCACACTCTCTCACACACTCTCTCACTCTTACACTTTCACACATTCTTTCTCACGGTCTCTCACTCACACGCTCATGCTCGCACAGTCTTATACACTCTCCTACACACATACACACTCTCACTCTATCACACTTACACTCTCTCACACACACACGACCCCTTACGCTCTCACTCTCTCACACTTTCTCACTTCACGCCTCAAAACAGAACAATAAGTGAGATGTGGAGAGAAACCGAACAGAAACCTCTCGATCATTTCTGCTCCCTGAATCAGGCCGGTCTCCTCAGGGGCACCTCAGCTGCACTCACACACACAGGTAACCAGCTGGAGAACCCTGTTCTCTCACTCTCTCTCACACACACACACACACACACACACACAACCTAATAAATCCACATTCAATTTTACGCTGTGCTGACTCGCCCCCGCTCGGCCCTCAAACCCTTTAAGCTTTGCAATAACATTTAGAGAGCGTTTAAACAGCGCTGGCTTCTGATTGGTCAGAGGGGGTTGATTAATTCCCTATTAATTTGTAAGTTTTACAAATTTTAAATTTAAATGAGGATCATTAGTTTTGTTTTTGTTCTTGCTAAACACGTCAGTAAGCATGTTCTTCATCACACACACACACCTTCCTCTAACTCCTCCTCCTCCTCTTCCTCCTCTCACTTCCATCTTCACTCATCATAGTTTAGTGATCCAGTTACGTCTGGACTCAAGGTCCAGGTCCAAGGTCACTCACTTCCTGTAAGAGACAGGAGACAGGAAGTCAGACACCACTAGACTTCAGACACGTCGCCTGATTGCTAGCGCTGATTAATCACTCTGACCGAGGCCACACCTCCTTGTTTTCAGAAAAGTTTACTCATCGAGTCAACACAACAGGAGGCGCTGTTGTCCTGTCGGTAGCTATCAGAAAAACATAGCTGGCTAACTAGAAGCTAGTCCCCTCACACACACTTCCCTGTTGCTTAAACAGACTATGTAACTCGCCGACATCTCCATGTAGAAACTAGCGAGCTGAACACTATCTCTCTTGGTCATGTTCTTCCTGAAGAGTTGCCTGTAGAAAGAAAGAGAACAAAGGAATGAAATGAAAATCAGCTTTGTTTCAGCTCTGATCCGTCCCGGTTTCCCGGGTTCTGTTTCTCGTCATGGCGGATGATAAGGTTCCTACCTCCAGAACAATGCTGGCTGCTCAAGCACGATGAAGTTGCATGTGTGGGACATTTTTATAGCATTCTCTGTGTGTGTGTGTGTGTGTGTGTGTGTGTGTGTGTGTGTGTGTGTGTGTTCACACCCTGTCTGTCCAGAAAAGCGTAATTCCCTGTCGCACCGGGGATTTCCTGATGAAAGAATGCATGCGGTTGTCTATTAAGATATGTAAATTCCTAATCTCTCAAAGTCTGCTTTCACACTATCCCTCGCTCTCTTTTCTCTGTGTGTGTGTGTGTGTTTGTATCAGTGTGTGTGTGTGTGCCTCAGTAGCATTATTCTCATGTGTAGTGTATTTCTGATGTTGTGTCTGCAGAGAGCTCAGTTCATAGTTAATTAGAATCATAGACGAGGAACAGAGCGGCCTGGAGAACTTTAATTAGAACGCTCTCAAATGTTTATTAATACAGAAGAGATCCAACACTTCCACTGACACACACACACACACACACACACACACCTCTGAATGTCAGGTTGGCCGTGCACAACACTGATTGGTCAAAAGGTGTTGATTAATTCTCTGTAACAGCAGCTCTTACAGTAGCGCAGGTTTATATTAACACCTATGGTTTCTATAGTAACGGCTCGTTCGTGTACAGTACAGCAGTACACATTCTACAGACCACGTGAACTGCAAGGACTAATGTGTATGTGTGTGTGTGTGTGTGTGTGTGTGACATCAGTGTAAGGAGTCTCCAGTGTGAGCGCTGTGTATCAGTCAGAGATAAAGCTGGAACTGTGAGCTCTTACACATCTACAGCATGGAGGTGCTTACACTGCAGACAGACAGACAGACAGACAGACAGACAGACAGAAAAAATGGAAGAAAGTGAGAAAAGAAAAAAACATAAAAAGGTAGAAGAAACCAAGAAGATAGAAGATGAAGTAAGAAAGAAAAGAAAAAAGAAAGAAAAAAATTTAGAAAAAAACTAAATAAATAAACAATAAAGAAAGAAAAGAGAGAAAGAAAAAGGTAGAAGAAACCAAGAAGAAATAAGATGAGGAAAGGACGAAAGAAAGAAAGAAAGAAAGAAAATGAAGAAAGAAAGAAAGAAAGAAAAAATGAAGACAAAGCAAGTGAGGAAGAAAGAAGGAAATAAAAGAAAAAGAGAAGGAATGTGAAAAAGGAAACAAAGAAATAAAGAATGAAGACTGCGGACAGTGTGGTGTGTAGTGTGTTAGCTCATTGGTGTTGAGCTGCTTTTCATGTGAAGTGTAGATGTACAGAGTGGATGTTAGCATTAGCGTAGCATAGCATTCCTGTCAGCTGTGTCTGATGATGTCTGGGGTTCTCAGTAAGGGTTCAGGCCCAGACGGTGACGCCAATTTGGAGCCCTGAGAGCCTCGAGTCCAACACACACAGACGAAGCTCTCTCTATCTCTCTCTATCTCTCTCTCTCTCTCTCTCTATCTCTCTCTCTCTCTCTCTCTCTCTATCTCGCTCTCTTTCTATCCCTCTCTCTATCTCGCTCTCTCTCTCTCTCTCTCTCTCTCTCTCTCTTTACAGAGACATGCTGTTAGTCTGGGACTCTGTCTGTCTGTCTGTCTGTCTGTCTTTGTGTGTGTGTGTCTCTCTCTCTCTCTCTCTCTGTATTGTTTAGTGTTAAACACTCGCTCCACTCATTCACAGTCTCGAGGAGATTAAGTCTGCTCTCGTTTAGCACCTGGGCTGCTGGAGGGAATATCATCAAAAATGTGTAAGGCTTTAGGGACTGAATACAACTGGAGTGCTAAAGATAACTTTAAGTAAACACTGTGTGTGTGTGTGTGTGTGTGTGTGTGTGTGTGTGTGTGTGTGTGTGTGTGTGTGTGTGTGATTACAATAACTTATATCTGATGTGAGTTATGAAGAGTGACACTGTGCTAGTCTGTGCTAAACCTCACGGTTAGCATGAACTACCTAGCTCCATAACTCAGACAGAGAGGCGGAGTCACGGCGGTCTGTTCGGACAATTCCTGAAGATGAAGAGTTTTTAAAGATGTAAAGCTCACTTAGCTGATTTATATTTAATTTATGCAGTGACGATAATGTATGTGTGTGCATGTGTGTGTGTGTGTGTGTGTGTATGTGTGAAACAGAAGTGATTCCTTTATGGAGAACGTGTCAGACGTCATAATGGACCGTAAACACCCTGAGAAAGTGTTTTACAGTCAACAGGATCTCACTAATGTGAACTCATTACACGTACGCTAATTACAGTCAAACCTTGAACTTCAATTGTACTGAACCTTCCGTACCTGGAAACATTTCTCGATTGGTAATACACCAGCCATGATTTAATCCCTGGTCATGATTTAGAAACACTGAACTGGTTTCTAAAAGCTCTCCCATGCCAGTGTAAAGTGGTGACGCATGCAGGGGGGTGGCCATGTTGCTTCTGGTGGTTTAGGCGCTATAGTCACGGCCCCATATGTGTTTTGGGTTCTGGGTCGTGGACGTGACTTCATATGGTCATCCTGTCCAAGCATGTTTGCCATCGCGTACTCCACGTATGAAACACGTTGTGACCCGTAACATCGTCACGGAGCGACACACTGACGCACTCACACACTGGCGCACTGACGCACTGACACACTTGCGCAGTGATGTCTCATTCGTTGTTTTTGTTTTTTCAGCCGTTCTTGGACGCTCGTGTCTCTGCTGGTGTTGGCAGTCACCCGCGTGGCCATGGGGGTCAGTGTGGAGTAAATAATTAGTGGAACTGGCTGGAGATTTGCAGTGTGTGTGTGTGTGTGTGAGTCTCTATGTGTCTGTTCTTAATTTGGCTAACACTCGCGACTGTGAAGAGAGATGTCATTATTTACGCCAGATTATGATTCCCGGGTGCCACCAAGGGAGTCTGTTGCCCATTCCACCGGAAAGCGAGCTTAAGCTGTTTATTTTCCTTGTGCTTTTTGCGTATGTGTCTGTTTGTGTATTTGTGCTTTTTTTTTTTTTTTTTTTACAAATATGCCTCATTCTGTGTTCTGTTAACAGGGTGTATTAAGACTGAATTACAACTAATTAATTGGATGTAATGTGATTTTTCTTTATCAACTGTTGTTGTTTTTGTCGAATGAGGAAAGCCCACTTCACGAGCACACGTCCCCAGGATTAATTAAAATTTGTGTAATGGAATAGTTAAAGCCTCTCATCAGGGACTGGATGTGTATACCATATAAACTCTAATGCCAGGCTGTTTTTTGCAACACAATGTGGGCACATTGTCTGTTTTTTCTTTTCCTTCATTAAAATGACTTTCAGTCATGAGTGAAACAGGATGTGATGTGTCAGCAGGACACTCGCTGATTATTAAATTGCATCCGATTTTTTTTCTGCTAATAATTACAACACAAAAAGACTTTGTCATGAACACCTAGTGTGTGTATCTATTATAACATTCACACAAATCATCTGATCTTTATCCATCTATTTCATTCATCATTATCAGTAAAGAGTAAGCCACAGTAATTCATCTAATGATCTCAAGCCTGAACTATTTATTCATCTGCACGTTAATAGTTATACCAATCAGCCATACCACTATGACCACCGCCAGGTGAATTAAACAACAGTCACCATCAATCAACAACTAGATCCCAGTAACCTGCCGACAAGATCATGTGCACCCAAGGCTTACCCATACCCATGGGTACCAGAAGCCAGCCCGTCTCCCACAGTCAATGTCAATGCTGGCACCAGACCACCCAATGCACCACAGCCCACCACAAACAGGGCCCAACAGTCAACTCCCATCCCAATGTGATCAAGCCCCATGGGATGCAACAAACAAGTCCGATCCACAGAGGCCCCAGCCCACAACCCACAGCACCAAAAGGAACGTCTGCCAACATCCTGGCCAAACACCACACCAATGAGGGTGCATAAGGGGAACCACCCCCGATTGCATAAGGGGAACATAAAACCTCTGTGGTTTTAATGGTTATGGCTGATTAGTGTATTATCTAACAATGTAGTATTAGTATTAGTAGTAGTAGTCACAGTAGTAGTAGTACTTGGTCAAGCACCACTCCATGAAGGGAGCAAGAGACAGGTGAGTAATGAGTGGTGGGGGAAACTATAAAATGTTTGTGTGTGTGTGTTTGTGTGTGTTATAAGAGATTACTGAGCACATGCAAAAAATATTTGACAAGGAGCAAGACAACAAATGGCATGACTAATATTAAACACCTTCTGATCTTACCTGAAGCAACTTCTGTTTTGATCTTTATCTTAGTAACACTGTTGCTGAAACTCAAGATTAGGACAATGAATGAAATTTCACCACTTACCTCTTCGCGACCTCATTGGAGCTATCACAACGATTCAGGAGAATCAACACCAAGAGTTCTTCAGGTATACATGGAGCAGTAGGAGTTTTTCAAGGCCCTAATCAAGGGGCAGAAGGAGAAGTACTTGCAGATCCTCCAAAATCTGATCCAGACTGGGGGTGCCCTAGTGGTAGACCGATCATCTGTTGTGATGACGCTTCACTTCACCCTCGCCAAAATGGGTCTATACGATGATCCAGAATCATTTGTTCTTTGAGCTCTACAAAGACATGGATCTTTGAGCGTGCCACAGACTACATGGGCCTGCCCTGAGTGTTGGCCTACTTGCTCCCATGTTTCAACAGGAGGCAAAGCTCACAGCACAACAACTACCAATTGTCCTAATGCTGTATTACCCTGACCAAAGTAAGAGTGATCTTTCAGCAGGTTGGCTGAAGACCAAACAACATCACCGGCACTTCCACAACTTGACGCTCAAAAAACACAGCCACCTGCTTTCCATCATCCGTGTCAATGATAAAGGCTGTGGAGATAGCAGAGGATCATATGGTGGCACACAGAGGCACGGGCAGAACCTTGTCTTCTTTCGCTCTCTCGTTCTCCATCTCTCTCTTTCCTCATCTCTCTCTTCCCTTAGGGGTTGTCCCTACAGAATGGGGGCTTTCCCTCCAAAGTAGTGTCTTCCTTCTGCTTCTGTTTCTCCCTCCACTATGTTTATTTCCCCTTCTCAGGAGGTGTACAGGCTCTCTCAGGACATGCAGGAAGGTAGTTTGGGCTAGTCTGATGGCAATGCAGGGAACCAGGGCATTTTTGTGAGGTAGGGACGCTGATCCAGATCCCTGACATTCCACAGGCCGCCCCTGATTGAGCTGGGGGTCAGTAAGTGTAAAAGGGGGTACACAGGTGCATTGGTGGACACACCAAGGGTTGGTTTAAGGTGGGAAAAGGTTCTATGTATGCATGGGGACATTCAGAATTACCTGTTGGTGCCAATCTACATTTAATTTTGTAGGAATAGGTAAAGAGCCAAGGCGTAGCATAGAGCTATGAACAATGTTCATTAACATCAGCTCTGCGCTGAGGAGACACCAAGGTGGAGGGGATTCCCTTTTAGGGGATTTCTCACTGGAGCCGTCCTGCAATAAAAGATTTGAAGTATTTTGTCATGGTCTCACCTGTGACGGGCATCTGCCATAATTTTTTGCTCCTCACTCATAAGTAGAAACTGAAACTCATTCGTAAGTAGAAACAAGCTCATTCAGCACTGCAGCCACCCCATCAAATGAAATGTGAGGGAGCCGGGCTGCTAGATGCAACAAGGTTCTCCACTTCAGTCTTAAGAAGTCTCTGCTCTTAGATGAGAGACAGTGAAAGCAGTTCACACGAATCATGGGTAGAGATAGTGCAAGGTGTCAATGCTGATGAACTGTGACCGCTGCCTCTGCACTTCCGCCTTCAGGTATTGCCAGCATTAGAGACTCAGCTGTCATTTAGATGTTGGCCGCTGCCTTGACTTCTACACCTCCGGCACCAATCTGCTGCCATGGCTACTGGATGGCAGGAGTCATGTCACTTCCAGCTTCTTCACTCCCAACACCGGTCCACCACGGCCACCAAAAATGGCCACTTAGCCTTAAAAATGGACTTAATGCCAGTGAATATTTTTTTGCCCCGGGTTTCACACCCAGAGCTTTGGCCTGCCACTGCTATAGCTCATCAGTGTTGTGCTGTTATGCCAGCTGGACACTTCTCCTGACACCCACTTAACTACATCATTCACTCCATTCACCTTATTTCTATCTCCCCTCTTCCTAATTCCCACCTTTCTTTTGTTAAATAAAAAAATGCTTTTTTGCTTCTACTTACTTGGGAGAGCCTTGCCTTCACCCTCTCCTTGGACTATGCTCTGCTGTAATGGTTCCACAAATGAAAGATGTAGATAGGTCGACCACTCATTGGTATGTAGACCTCCAGCCGTTTAAAGTCAATGTGATCTAAATGCTGGGGGTACAGGTGGATGTGATCCACTCCCTCTAAGGGCAGTAGTATTAGCAGCTGTAATTTTTACAGTAGTAATAGTAGCAAAGTACCCGCATCCTCCGCTTGAGTAAAAGTAGAGAAGCCCTAGGTCAACTATCACTCAAATGAAAAAAAAAGTAAAAGTCTTCCATTTACATGGCTACTTGAGTAAAAGTGCAAAATTACTCACCTTTAAATTTACTTAAGTATCAAATTTATATTGTATTAATAAAAAACACAATTCACCCATTGGAGAAAATTCCACTTCAAACACTACACACACCACCGTGGTTATGTAATGCACCGGCATGTAGAAATGTAGTTAAGTAAAAGTACAGATATTTCCTGTATGATGTAGTGGAGTGCAAGTAAAAAGTATTCATTAATAAAATTACTAGATTTACTTTGTTATCTTCAAACTCTGTGCACTAGGAGTAGTCGTATTAGGTTGGCGGTAGTAGTAGTAGTAATGTTGTTGTGTTTAGAATGTACAAATTATATTTATTTTAAGTGTTATATCATACTGTATATGATCAGTGAGAGGTCAATGTACTTAAAGGACTACTTAAAAGATTTCACTAGTACATCATTCAGTTTTTATTGTGTGTGTGTGTGTGTGTGTGTGTGCATGTGTGTGTGTGTGTGTAAGCGCGTGCACTCTCATTTCCTCCTCTTCCTCTTTCCGTCTCAGGTCTCAGCAGCGCAGCGTGCTGGAGGTGGGACCGAGGCCATGGTTATCAGGGCCTGGCACGCTCGGCCTGTCCTGCCCCGGCGCTTCCTCCTGGCCCAGGGTAAAGATCCTTGGAGTGCCAATCTGCCACCTCTCTCCATGGCCTCTGCGTCAGCTACGTCCGTCAGCGGCTCAGAGAAATCCACCAGCGTAAATGATCGGCCTTTACACGTTACAGGTCCGCTGATTGGAGGGTAAGTGAGGAGTCTGTAATGTAACACTGCAATAGGAAACATTAATGATAACACATATGTATTATTTATGAGCTATTATCTGCTGTGTATCTCTCCGGTAAGGACAGGGCTGTGTGGTCATCATTCTGTGAGTAATTTTCTGAAAGCTTTTAATGAAACCCATTATCAGGTGATAATAGAAGAATGAAGCCAAAAGGTTGGAAATGGTGGGTGTGAGACAGATCAGCCACAACAGCAGATAAGTGTGATTTCATTTAAACATCTCCTTCTCTTTACACAAATCTTTTTTTTTTTTTTGCCTTTCTTTTATGTGACTGATGTTGGTTTGGATTCGCACTGCACAAATAAGAGCTTTCCACACTTGTAATAGAATTTGGGATAATCTTTTATCGCACCAAGACACACACAGAACTGATCTGAAACAAACACAGGCCATAGTCGATGAACATTTGAATATTTTTTTTCTCCTAAGCTTTAATAAATGTTTGCCGTATTCAAATATTCATATTCAAACACTCCTAGTTCCTAATTTTACAATTTAACAGTTAGGGCTTTTCCATTAATTCTCGACAAACAAAGAGGAAAGCTTTGCTTTTGTGTTTCGTATATTTAATTTATTTTTTTTACTAATGGAAATATTGAATAGATACATGTGTGTCAGTGTGTGTCTCAGACAGAATTTAATTATAAGGCTCACCTGTTAGAAAAACACTTTTAGACATTATTCTCAAATCCGGCAATGATGAATTTTAAAACTAGAAACCATATATATATATACACTGTACACAAAGATAACCCGAGTAAATACAAATCCAGTTTTTAAATGATAATTTTGTTTATTATGGAAAAAAAGCCGTCCAAACCTACCTCTCCCCAAGTAAAAAAGTAATTGCCCCCTAAGCCTAATCACTTGTTGCGTCATCCTTGGAGGCAACAACTGCAATCGAGTGTTTTTTGATAACTGGCCCTGAGTCTCTCACATCGCTGTGGAGGAATTTCGCTCCACTCTTCTTTGCAGGATTGTTTTAATTCAGCTACACTGGAGGGTTTAACCTGTTTAAGGTCATGTTGCAGCATCTTAATCAGATTTAAGACTTCGAGACTTGAAGTCAATGCTTTGACTCGGCCTATACTTTATCACGGCGCGGTAAAGTCCAGTTAAACTGATCCTGCTGGGTCGTGTTTCTTTGCAGTCGGGTTGGAGTGATGAAGTCATGTCACTGGTGCTCGACCTGATTAGCAGAGTTCTTCTCTGCAGGAGCTGAAATCGTATAAAAAACCTGAGGACAGAGTAAAATATAGAGCGTTTTTAACTTTTTTCCCAGAATTCTGCTTGTTTTCTTTCTACAATGTGGGATGGAACTGAAGACCAACACCTCCGTAAGCAACCAAAACGGATACAAACACACACAGGTACTTTCAACATCACAGCATTTCAGATTTTAACAAATCTCAGAAATGCAAATTTGATGCAAATTAGGTCAAACTTGACGTGTCTGAGGTTCCCAGCGAAAAGCCTTCAGAGAAATTGAGACCAGAGGACACGGTTCAGGTTCGTTTTATTTAGGATCGTAATGACAAACACGTCAAGGTGTGACAAATCACATGATAGTACTACCTGAATTCTGTCTTCTCCACCTCAGTGATGTGTGTACGTCTGAGTGTGTGTGTGTGTGTGAGTGAGAGAGAGAGCGTACACGATGCAAATAAGTATCTTGAAATCACGCCGGTTAATTAATTGCAGACATTTGTTTCCATTAAATAAAAAATAACACGTGCTGAGGAGCTCAATTGCCGTTAATTAAGCTTGATATCCTCGTTTGTAAATTAGCAAGCATGGTGCTTTAGTGTTGTGAGTGTTTAAAAAATGATAATAATAAGATAGGCCTGGGTTTTGTCTTTACGTGTCTTCCCCTGAGGGTGCAGTCCCTCCCGGGAGAAAGAGGGAAATTACACGTGGACGGGGCAGAAGAGAGGACTACAGGGGGTGGTAAATTAGCTGCCTGATCCACACTTATTGGCACACACACACACACACACACACATGCACACACACACACTTCCCCCATTAGCCAGCATCGACAAGCCTTCCAGCTTTTTTCTCCCCCCTTGTCTCTCCCCCAGCGTGGAGGTCTCATATATTTTCAGTATCTCGGCGAGATACGAATGGACGGCGATCGGTTCAATTGAAAATCAGACAGCCGCCTTGTCTGCCTGCTTCGTAATTAGCGAGAGAAATGAGCGACGCCCGGAGGGATAATGGCGCATAAAAAAACAATTTGCACCCCTTCCACATTTCGCTTTTAATGATGCTTGTGAGTTAAATTCCACTTTCTTCCTGCTTGCTTCACGGATCGAATTTAATGTGTTGCACGTCTTCAGCGCCGGGAAACAGACGTGTTTTTCCTCTTTTCAAGGAAAAGTAGCTACCAGGAATGTTAAGGAAACAATCTGACTCTTACCATGAGCCTACATTGGGTTTGTGGTGAAGCTTTACATTACAGGAAACCATGAACATTACATGTCACTAAGTAACACACGGCTGGAAAACTGACCTGAAACGATCTGAGAATGTTTCAGGAACCAAAAACAAACATTTCCAGAACATTCTGGGAACCAATAAGCATTAGCGGGATTATGCAAGCTGTATTCCTGCTTATAACTACTTATAACTGCTTATAACTGCTTATAACTGCTTATTCATGAATATATCTGCCTATATCTGCTTATAGCTGCTAATACCTGCTTATACTTGTTTATTAATGCTTATAATTGTTTATTCCTGCTTATAACTGCTTATAATTGTTTATTCCTGCTTATAACTGCTTATAGCTGCTTTTATCTCCTAATAGGCCTACCTGTTTACACTTGCTTATAACTTCTTATTTCTGCTTTCAGTTGCTTATATCTATTTATAGATACCTATACCTTCCTATAACTGCTTATTCCTGCTTATCATTGTTTATTCCTGTTTACAGTTGCTTGTATCTGGATAAAGCTGCTTATCTCTCCTTATAGACGCTTGTACCATCGCTGTTCCAGTTGCTTACAGCTGTTTATAACTGTTTATAACTGTTTATAACTGCCTATTCCTGCTTAGAGCTGCTTATTCCTTCTCATTGCTATTTATAGCTGCTAATACCCGCTTATATCTTCTTATTGTTGTTGATATTTCCTTATAACTACTTATAACAAGCTACTTATATCTGCTTGCAACTGTTTATACCTGCCTATAGCTACTCAGAGCAACTTATACCTGCTTATAGCTGCTTATTGTTGTTTATATTTGCTTATGTTTTTACCTGTTAAGCACTGCTTATGGCTGCTCGTAGCTTCTTATACCTGCCTTTATCTGATTGTGGCTTGCATACAGGCCTGCTCATGTCCTCCAGATCTCCTTTTAACACCCTGCACATTCACTTTAAGAACAATGCGGTACTACATGTTTTTCATTTGTTTGCACAGTGATACTAATCATCCATCATTTCTATATCTTTAATACTGTATGTAAGCTAATATGATCTGGAAGGCTGCACGCAGTTTACCTTTAAAGTTTGTCTTTAGAATGCAATTGTGCTCCAATTATGTCTCTTAAATCTGTTTTTAAAAGGTCAGTACTGTATATTCACACGTCCAGATGAAACGTGAAACGTGCATGTTAACAGGACAAGAAGGACGGGAAGTGATGCAAGACAGTGAAAGCGGTAATCAAGTTGTTGTGAACAGGAAACGATGTTCCTACTGCTTTGTTCTGTCACATTTCAACCAGGTCAGAGGTCAGAGGTTACGACTTTATCATTTCTCTCCCTAAAAGAAACACCAGGGTCTTTTGTAGTTTCCTGGGCGCTGACGTGGTAGTGTACCCACAACGGTTCAGAAAACGGCGATTACTTTCAATTTGGGCGTTTTAATGTTTCAGGTAACTACAGATTAATGGTTCAAAAAAATCTAATTATAAATTCAAGAACGGAGAAAATAAACTGATAGGACTGGATTCTACAATAGGTGAGTGTATGGAATATTTATATAGATTTACAGTCAGGTAATTACAGTAGAATTGATTTAGCTACACTCGGGTGTAACACTACACACACACACACACACACACACACACAGCCGCAGGTCACTGTACAGTAGCACTGAGTTTGATTTTCACACTGAGTGTGTACTGATCTAAAGCTTGCGTGCCTTCCTCCACCACAATCCCTCTCTTGCTCTCTCTTTCTAATTATTTTACCCATAATCCTCCTCTCGTGCAGTGCAAATAGCTGTAGCCCAAATGGAGAAATTATGTAAATATTATTTAAGCGCCCTGGCGGTATAGGACCCGAGCTCTAAACCCCGAGCCCCTCCGTTTATTTTCAATTTATTTGCTAATCAAAGGGGCGCAATGACCAGGGGGCATGTGGGCACGAGTGTGTGTGTGTGTGTGTGTGTGTGTGAGTGTGTGTAAGGGTGGAGGGGGTTGGTTTAGTCCTGGGGTCATTATAACAGCCTTATGAAACTGAATTTCGGTCTTGCAAAGTGCACGAGAGGCTCCCAAAAGCATCATTTAACTGCACGTGTGTGTGTGTGTGTGTGTGTGTGTGTGAAAGAGAGAGTGAGAGACTGTCCCATTACACAGTGACACGTGATCAATAGGCCGATAAGGCGGAGCTGTCAGTGTGCGCGCGCGAGAACAATGAGCGATCTCACCGAGCATCCGTCTTAATATCACACGCGAGCGCTGACAGCAAAGAAAAAATAAACGCCCCACGGATCACCCGGGCGGGCACACACACACACGCACACACACACACACACTCACATATATAGTCATCATCATTAACTCTGCTAATTGAAGGAATTTAAATCATTACATTAATTAATTAATCAATATTTTTTGATGAAAAGTTTTTTAGACAGTTTTTTATCCACGCTGTCGAATAGTTCTGTCCTTATAAGGGAATATGTGGCCGGACACATGCCCGGAAACACACACACACACACACACACACACACAGACATTTTTGCGCCAGGCTTTCATGCTAATTCTATTATTGTTGTGTGATTTTATTTATATATATGTGTGTGTGTGTGTGTGTGTGTGTGTGTGTGTGTAATAAAGCTTCAGGCTAAAAAGAAGTAAAGAAAAAAAAAACCTGAATATATCACCCCTGCCTCCATCAGGAAAATAATTACTTTCATATCAAAACTCGGCAGGAGCTGACCGACCCCCCCCCCCCCCCCCCCCCACCTCCCGTCTCTCTCTCTCTCTCCCCGTCTCTCTCTCTCTCTCTCTCCCCGTCTCTCTCTCTCTCTCTCTCTCTCTCTCTGTGCCCGCGGCGCGAGACCCTCCTCGGCAGGTTTTGAATGAGTGAATTTGGTATTAAAGCAATAAACACGAGGCTGTAATACTTCTGAATAAATGGTAAACAGAAAAAATAAAAAAATAAAAGCATACAAAGCAAGCTCCACCCAGCAGAGAACCGAAACACACACACACACACACACACACACAGGGGAGAGAGAGAGAGAGAGAGAAATTGAGAGAATCTGTGCGGCAAAAAAATCTCCTTTTCAGAATTTTTATTATTATTATTTATGAAAAATGTTACATATATAAATATATTCGATAATTTATCATTTCTGAGGATTGCGTGTTGTTCTGGAAAAGGCGCGTGGAGCTCGTAATATCCAATGCTATTAACAAAAAAACTCAAATAATCATACCCATAATAATTATAAGAATTATAATAATCAATAATAATAATAATAATAATAATAATAATAATAATCCATCCACCTGCATGAGTGAAGGATATCCATGTTGAGGATTTTGTTCTTTTTCTTAAAAAAGCAGTTGATAGAGTCTGGTGGAATATAAAAGCGTTGTGTAATCAAAGTGTGCTAGCAGTGTTTCTCATTCCTTCTCCTCTTCGCTCTTTATATCTGCCCGCGGTTCCTCGTCCTCCTCCGCGCCGCAGTGTGAGGTGTGTGTGTGCTGTGCTCCAGCAGAAAGCTGGTCTCCTTTCGGTCTTTTCGCCTCGGTGCAGTGTGTGTTACCCGCACTCGGAGTGTGCGCGCAGTCAGTGTTTTTCTGAGGGACGATGAAGCCCAGCGGCTGTGTGATGGGATACAACAGGAAGTGAGCTTTCCCTACGACAGGTGTTTGAGGAAAATCAGAAGCGAAGGGTTTGCGTTTGGGGCTGGACTCGGCCAGCAGGCTCTCCACGCTGAAGGGGTTGAGTTTGTGTAAGGGGGACGGTCGTGTGTAATCGGAGCCGGGGGACAGAGCCAGGTTCCGGGTGCGCGCGTCCGGGTCCGGGTCCGGGTCGGGGTCGGCGTGGTGGGCGCGGCCACTGGAGGTCGGGACGCTGCGCTGTGTGGACTCGTTGTCCGTGCTCTGAGACACGTCGCTGTCCGAGCCGGGCGTGTGAAGCAGCTCGGACGTCAAGAACTTGTTCTGAGATTTCAGCAACTTCCGCTCTTGCTTACGTTTCTTCTTCTCGAGGCGCTGCAGCTCGCGGCGCGCGATCTCTTCCGGGTCCATGGGCTCTCCGCTGCACGAGGTCGGGTGAGAGTTGTGCGCCGGTCTACCAGGGCCTTTCTTGGTGTTCTCCTTCTTCCTCCATTTGGCTCTCCGGTTTTGGAACCAGACCTACAACAATAAGAACATCGTGAACTTTCTGAAACACTGTGTGAATAAAATGTTACTAAGCAGTACCCTTCCCTGTCACTAGCATGGTACCTTTAAAGCTGAAAGTGTGCATGTTGTACCTGCGGTTAATAGGAGGTCTTATGTCCTTTTAGGTGCCACCTTTAAGCGTACTTTTAGTACTATGTCTCCAAGAGTGTATAAGCACATAAAAGGAACTTAACTTGACCCATGACCTGCGTTACTTTAATAACATTCTTCTGCTTTAAGGGGTCACCTTTAGTACTGTACCGTTCACTGTTAAAGCTTTGCTCTAAAAGCTAATTATGCTCCAATTATGTACCTTAACATGGTGACCGAGATCCCTATAGGTGCTAAAATATTCTAATAACGGATATGATATCAGACACTAATGATGGAAAAAGTGAACACTTTATGGTAGCGACAAGGTCAAGTAGAGCAGTTTGGTACCTTTAAAATATTATAACATTTGATTTTTTTTTTTTTTTTATCGGATTCTGGAGAATTGATGTGAAATTCACCCTGCATGCAATTAATCTGCTCTTAGAATTAAAGGGTACTAAACTGTACTCCAGGGCAGTAACCTTCAGGGAAATCTGCACAAAGTGTACCTTTACTCTACAAACTCGACCTGATTATGTACATTAATGTACTGTCTATCATCCAGGAGGGAGATGGCTAATATAAATTAAACAAGAGTACCATTTCAGAGGAAAGGAATGGGTACTGTTCAGTACTCTTAGATATTACTAGCAGTCTGAATGTTTTCCTTACAAAAAAACTTTAAGCTCTTATGCAAACACATCATTCATGTTTTCAGCCTGCAGCAGCAGATGCGTTCGCCTTCATTTCTCATTTAGTGTAATGGCTCACTCAAACACACACACACACACAGAGAAAGAGAGAAAGTGAGTTTCTGCTCACTGCCACTGGTGTTCATGACGAACACCACACTCACGACATTCATGAAGTGCAGATTTGGACTATAAAGCACACTGATCATCTAAAAGCAAACAGGAACTATCTGGAACCAAACTCAAGGCTTGATAAGATCACCATCTCACTAAAAGGAAGAATTTCATTTTATTCATCTCAAAAATCAACTACAGCATCATGGCAGCTCTAATCCACTCTCTGGGGGGGAGGGGTACTAACAGGACCTTACGGTACGGTGCCTTTAAACCTAAACCTAGACCTGTGTCTAGTTAACTTCCCTATACTTACAAACAAATGTACAAAAAAACAACAAATTCTCATCTTATTGACCCTCTACATCCAGGGCAAAATAATATTTTAGTCAAGTAAAAAAAATTAATATATAATAATAATAATAATAATTAGACCTGTGTGTGTGTGTGTGTGTGTGTGTGTAGGAAGAAGAGGAGTATCTGTAGTGTTTAGCTGTTATGCTTTATGAGGATATATAATTGGTTCCAACAATGCAAATAATATATTTGTTTTTCCAGGTGAATAGTTTAAATGTTTATTTATATAAAAAAGGGAAAAAACGAAAGAAAGAAAGAAAGAAAGTGATCCAAAATTACTTTTAGTTCCTGGAATTAGGATTTTATTTAAATTCCGGAAATAGGGGTATATTTAGAATTGTGTGTGTGTGTGTGTGTGTGTGTGTGTGTGTGTTTACGTAAATTTCCCCACAACAACAGTGGACATGTGTTTGATCTTTATATAAATGTATTATTAATATTTAGTTAGTTAGTTGTAAGTGCAGCTTTTGTGTGTTTTTTTTAATACTAAATATTTCTAGTATTTAAAATTGCGTGCGCGCGCGTCCAATGTGTGTGTGTGTGTGTGTGTGTGTGTGTGTGTTTCCAAAATAAAAATCTGTTAGAAATAGAAGCTTTTATACATTTTGCATGTCTACTCGAATCTCGCGCGACTTAAACACACACACACACACACACACAGGTCCGGAATAGCTCTAACTACTCCGTGTGACTGTAGAAGAGGAACATCATCATTTATCAGGTTGTTTACATGGCGGTTGTTTACCTGCACACGTGACTCGACCAGGTCGAGTCGGAGCGCGAGCGCCTCGCGCATGAACACGTCCGGGTAGTGGCTCTCGGTGAACGCCTTCTCCAACTCCTCGAGCTGCCAGCCGGTGAAGTTAGTGCGGGTCCTCCTCCGCTTACAGCCGGGACTGTCTTTATCCAGGTCTGCAGGGTCTGATCACACACACACACACACACACACACACACAGAGCAGGGGTAAAGTGTGTGTGATCATTATTGTTATTATTAACTCGAACTAGACGTGATGAAATGAATTGTCGGGGAATTTAAGTCTTTCTTTTATTGTCGGCTTCATTTATTTATATTTAATATTTATTGTTAGCGAATAAAATTAAAGTGTTGAATTCATTTCGAACAGAAGCGGGTTTTAGTGCTTTAATACTACATTTAAATAATAATAATAATAATAATAATTATTATTATTATTATTATTATTATTATTATTATTATACCGTATTTCCATTAAATAAAAGTTGATAGCTCTGTAATATTTTCCTGAAATTTCCTAAAAATTCATCATTCTGCTTTAATACATTTACACTAGAATAATAAATAGATATAGATAATGCACATTTATAATATCCTCTTAACACCTAATTGTCCTTATATTAGGACAGGAGATTTTCTGCCAACTTTATCGTCTATTGTACCATCTCAATATAAGCACTTTTAGGTATATCATTATTTCGCCAAATTTATTTCTGGTTAAATACATTCATTTATAAATGTATAGTTATCAGGTATGATTAAAGAGAAACACTCAGTACAAATTGTAATGTACACAACATTACAAGAGCTCGTATATACAACATTCCAATGAGTATATAGTTAATATAATTTGTTATATATATATATATATATAAAATATAAGACGATATATATATATATATATATATAATAGATTTAATAGATTAAATAAAAAAATAGATACGAGTCGCAAAAAATTAATGACAGATTTAAGAGCAGATTAATTACATTTCTGCAAAGTAAATATAAACTTTATTATTTAATAATAATAAATACAAAATAATGACACTAATAATAAGAATTAATAATTAATAATACGTCTAAAAAAGCTATGTTTATAAATGTATCCTCAAAAAATGCTTTAATAATTGTGATCTCTAAAGAATAAACCGCTCATAATAATAACAATAATAATTATTATTATAATAATAACAACAGTAATAATAATGTTGATGATGATGTTGATTGGGGTGTTGCTGTGACTCACCGGTGAGTTTGTACGCCTGGTTGTCGGTATTAACGGCGCACCCGGTCGCGAGCAGAGGGCTCGAGCTGACCACGGAGGCCGAACAGGACCCGTTTAATAATCCGTCTATGGAGAACGGAGCGACCGTCTGCATCTGGTGCCCGGTGAGGTCGTACACATGGCGGTGCTGCGGGTTCAGGTGGTACGGGAAACCGACACCGGGCATGCCGTACTGCGCGCGCGGGTGCTCGAGCATCCTGCTGTCCATCATCTCATCTCCTGAACAGTGTGTGTGAGAGAGAGAGATCGGGAGAAAGACATACACACACACACACACACACCGACTCAGAAACACGGTGAGTGGTGCACGAGCTCCCGTTAGTGTGCGCGCGGACACGGTGTACGGCTGAGCGCGCGCGGGTCTCACCTTCCTCATGAATAGAAAGAAATAATAAAGTGGGAGTGGAGAGTAAGGGGGGGGGCTGGGGCGGGGTGTGTGTGTGTGTGTGTGTGTGTTTCTCCTGTTCTCCAGAATGATGATCGAGGGGGCGGGATTTGGGGGCCAATGGGAAACGTTTATCCCAGGTGACGTCACACGGGCGGGTTAAGACGTTTTCCGCGTCCGCAGCTGATTTTACCTGACGTGCACCAACACACACACAAACACACACACACACACAGTCACAACATGATCCAGGTGAGGGGTGGGGAGTTATTAATTGATTTCTGTTTGTTTTTGTGTTTTGTTTGTTCCTATCCGAACACATCACTGCACTGGAGGAGGAAATGGTTTTTATTTTGTTCTTACAAAGCGAGTGACAAATTGGATCTGGTGGCAAAGTGAACTCTGTCCCCTGCTCTATAACACTCTATTCCAGCTGTCACTATACATTTACTCTTACACTCATTTCTGCACACACACACACACACACACCAGGCAGCTCACAAGTTGTGCTCGTGCACAGAAATCATTCTCACTGACACCAGACACCGGAAACACTTTTTACATTTAGAAACGCTTAATTTCCTCTCCAGCACCCCCCCCCTCACTTCCGTCCATGTCCAGAGACACCACTAGAGCTGTGGGGTTCTCTGTGGTTCTCTGTAGTGCCAAGGTTCTTTAGAAATCAAATTTAGATCATAATTAGTGTCTCTCTCTGTCTGTCTTTTACTCTCTCTCTCTCTCTCTCACACACACACACACACACACACACACTTCAGCACTAATCCTCTACAGATTTAGCTCATTTATGCCCAGATGCACTCATTCTGTCCACCAGCAAAACGAACTTCATTAAAAGGAATTAAGAAAAAAAATTAATAACAAGGTTGTTTTTTATGACGTCACATCTGAGGAATTATTGGTTATAAAGATGAAAGACGAGTGAAAGATTGACTGAATGTGTAAAATTTAAACAGATATTATTTTTGATTTTATACCACGTGGATCATCGCATCCTAAATGTAAACAATGTGCACACTTCCGGTTTGGGGAATATACATTTAGGACAGAAAACAAATCCTGATCTGTGGACTGTGCAAGTGTAAAGTGGGCATGCGCGGGTTTTTTTTTTTTTTTTTCAGTTTTTTTCATCTCCCTTTTTCAATCAAACCCCCAAAACACACACACACACACACACACCCATCTCCATTACCGGAAATTAATTCTGCTTTATTTATCCAATCTCTCTCTCTGCCAGGATGTTAATGCGAGTTGAACATTTCAGAGTGTGTGTGTGTGTGTGTGTGTGCTGACCCTCGGAGGCGCGTGCACCGGTGTGTTGTAATAACCTAAAGCTTTCGCCAGAAAGCCGCCATAATTGTTACCTTATTAGCATGCAAATTGTTTAATTAATATTATTATGAAGAAGCATATAATCCGCGCGTCACTTGACCTCTCAGTCTGTCGAGCTGGCCGCCTCTCTGCATTTCAATCTGTTCATCTCTCTCCTCAAACCCAGACTCAGCACACACACACACACACACACACATTGTTCAAATCACTTCATTCTGTTTCTGTCTTTTTTTATTTCCACTTCAACATCAAAAATCAGCTCTTACCCTCTTTTTGTTTGCTTTTTTGAAAGGTTTTTGAGTGCGCACGAGAGTCAGTCAGACACGAGCACACACACACACACACACACACACACACCTCTGAGCAATCAGCATTTTGACAATTTTGCAATCTGATAAAAAAAAAATATCTAAATAAATATAACAGTATGACATTCCGCCTAAAAGTGGGTTTTAAACCCAACTGCACGTGTTTATTATTATTATTATTAATGTGTGTGTGTGTGTGTGTGTGTGTGTTGCAGAAGGGGGGGCTGTTTTAGATCAGATTAATTCAGGCCTGTCGTTTAAACAGCTGATGAAAACAAGTCATATGTATTCACCCCCGGGGGACACAGGTGTGTGTGTGTGTGTGTGTGTGTGAATCTCTCTCTTTTATTAAATTTCGGCAAAAAGAAAAAAAAAAACCACGTGGCAGGTGCGAGCGTTTTCCTCTCCACTCAGTCGGTACTGAAACACCCCGGCGATATAAATCCCATTTATTATTATTTTTTTAATTAACGAGTTGATACGCAAGCGCGAGGGGTCTTAATTACTTAATTAACTTCATACGAGTTGATTATGAGCCTTCAAAAGCAGTCGATTTACAGATAATTAGAGAGTGAAGCGCAAATTAATTGCGAGAGGTGACTCAGTGCAGCGGCCTGTCTCTCTCTCCCTGTCTCTCTCTCCCTGTCTGTCTGTCTGTCTCTCTCCCCCTGTCTCCCTGTCTGTCTGTCTGTCTCCCTGTCTGTCTGTCTCTCTCCCGCTGTCTGTCTGTCTCTCTCCCCCTGTCTGTCTGTCTGTCTCTCTCCCCCTGTCTCCCTGTCTGTCTGTCTGTCTGTCTCTCTCCCTGTCTGTCTGTCTCTCTCCCGCTGTCTGTCTGTCTCTCTCCCCCTGTCTGTCTGTCTGTCTCTCTCCCCCTGTCTCTCTCTCTCCTCGTTTCCCTGTCTGTCTCTCTCCCTGTCTGTCTCTCTCCCTGTCTGTCTGTCTCTCCCCGTCTGTCTCTCTCCCTGTCTGTCTGTCTCTCCCCGTCTGTCTCTCTCTTCCTGTGTGTGTCTCTCTCTCCCCATCTGTCTGTCTGTCTCTCTCTCTGTCTGTCTGTCTCTCCCCGTCTGTCTCTCTCCCTGTCTGTCTGTCTCTCCCCGTCTGTCTCTCTCCCTGTGTGTGTCTCTCTCTCCCCATCTGTCTGTCTGTCTCTCTCTCTGTCTCTCTCCTTGTCTGTCTCCCTTCCTGCCTGTCTGTCTCTCTCCTCATCTGTCTGTCTGCCTCTCTCACTCACTCACTCGCTCCCTACCTCCCTCTCTCTCTCTTTCTTATGTTTGTTTCACTGAGGCAGAAATTTTAGATTAATTACAATTTCTTTAGAAAGTCAAATCCCTCAGATCCAGCTCAGCTAATCCACGTGCCATTAAAACTTTCTTTCCGCTAATTACAGCAGACAAACTAAAAGATATAAAAACAAAAAACCTTATCTCTCTCTGGCATGAAGTAGAAAATAATTTCTTTTTAAATTTTTTTAACATCAACTTCTTTTCAAAAAATATATTTATTTGGTGGTTTGGGAAATTTACTTATAAATTACAGAGAAAGTTTAATAATAATAATAATAATAATAATAACAATAATAATAATAACAATAATAATAATAATGAGACAGTAATGGTTGACATTAAGTTCTGGTTCTTTGCCTGTAAATTGGAAGTGGATGTGACTCACCTCACTCCTGCAGAAGAACATTCCTCTGAACACACTCCAGCCAGGTTGCTTTCAGGAACACCAGGTTTGCCCTCAGATTAACACTACATATTATTTCTCCTCCACACCATTCTCTCTCTCTCTCTCTCTCTCTCTCTCTCTTTCTCTCTCTCTCTCTCTCCATTTCATCAGAGAAGCACAAATCTTCAGCTCTAGCGCCACCCAGCGTCCAATACACGTCACCTCTCAAGCTGCAATTAAAGTATAATCCAATTTTCTAAAAGCATTTTTCCTTTAAACACTTTTAAAACCTGCATGAAATTAGATCAATTATGAAGATTTGGGGAATTTGGAGAAATTCTCTAGTTCATATTCACATCATACACTGCAATTAACAACTTGGAGCAAGTGATGGTATTATAAACCTAGACAACATTATGTAGTATTGTTAATATAAAATTAAAATATACTTAATCTAGGATTAGTAAGCCTATTTCTACACAATTTACGTTTTAAAACTGAATTATTTTATTTAATTGGCAAATAATTAGACTTCCTTGTAAGAAATACATTTTTAAAAATATCTGTTAATAGACTAGGGAAATGTAAAGCCTAAATATAGTCATTTATACCTAAATAAAAGCTAAACAATTTTGTATTTGATTGATTGTTATCTTATATTAAAAATTATGCATACATTGGATTAATATATATTTATTTCTATTTTCTAAAATATAATTTATTTTATGTATTTTATTTATTATTATTATTATTATTATTATTATTATTATTATAAAAAATGTTAATGCATTAAAAACAAAATAATAGAAAAGCAATTTTAATGTCATTTTGGACAGATTTTTATTATTTTGGGATTTTACTTGCACTCACACTGCCATCTTTAAAAAAATTGTAACTCTATTGCAGTTTGATTTATTCTTATATTGGACATAAAAACAAACCAATCAAGTAAAATCAACTAGTTCAGTTGACATTTGGATGAAGTGGAGGAAATAATATTACAATTTAATTTGTGACATCACTGGGCGTGGTCAGTTTATTGAGCCTAGAAGTTGAATTACTCACTAACTCAGTTGCTCTATAATGCAACGCAACTTGAGGTGGGACTCGAACCCTTGACCCTGGCTAACCACTATGTCACCCTGCCACCGTCCCAGAAATCTTTAGCCCTTAAAAATTTACATGGGCTTTGACAAGTTTTGTCTCCCTCAGATTATAAATCTGTTGTGATGTACTGTATATATTCTACACAATCATGATGCAGATATGTATATAAAATGCAATGATCTACTATAACAAAATATAATATGCTAAAATTTATATTTAAATCATATACATCTGTTTATAATCTAACCATTTTAAACAAGGTTTAGGTTTTACTGTGTGTGCTGTGTTTATACGATTTGAAAAGAAATCATTTAATCTAACAGCGTAGAGTTTAAACATTAATGTCGCCATTTGATGCTGCAAATCAGATTATTGTTTTAACAAAAAAACTAAACAAAAAAACCCACAAACCTAACAGCATGAATAGAAACAAAATTCAGCACTATACAAACACACACACACACACACACACAGAAATTACACAATACAAATCTACACCAGAACATTATGAATGTATGCTTGTCAATTAATTCAATAAAATAGATTGCTACTTAATTATAAAACATTTAAAATAGTGTTTATATAAAGGTTTAAAAACTTACATTTTATTTTTTTAAAAATTTGAAAAATTTACACTTTTAAAAATCATTAATGATAAATTTGAATTCATTTATTTTTTTGGTTAAAATTTGATTTTAAATAATGTTTTAAATGTGTCACTGAGGTTAAAAGTTGATAAGATTCTAAACTAATACAAAAAAACTGTCTAAATTGTCCCAAATCTAATTAAAATGTTTTTTTAGTCACATTTAAAAATGCGAGCAATGCTTGTTTAAGATACAGGGGAAAAAATCTATTAAAATCAGGAAAATTTTTGGGATTTTAGAAATGTATTGTGCAGGCAGGGTGCAAAATATTTAGTACTGTGTTTGTTTTTATTTAATTTTTATTTATTTGGATAATAACCTGCTGCGGAGTCCACCTCAAGGCCAGCTGTAAAACTGGGCAGATAGGGGGCAGTCACGAGCACCTTTAACCACAGCCTGAGAAGTTACTGTAAGTCAAATGAGTTCCTGTTTGACTTGTGTTAAAGCAGCTATAAACACTCGATCTCTCACCAGTCTCTCTTTATTCTCCCTCTATTCTTCTGTTACTGAGAAACCTAAAAAGAAGTGTAAACATCTCTGTCCTGAAGATGTGGGGAAGTTTCAGCTTTACTCCTGACTGTTACACACCGCTGACACTGGAGACTCCTTCCATGCATACTGCAGAAACATCTTACTTTTACAAATTTAGGCTAATTTAGTACTTTTATTTTCCACTAAAATGTAACCATATGAATGTTATCTGTTGAATTTGTCCTTTTCCTTTAATTTAATAAAAAGTATAAACGTGTAAAGGTTAAGGCGCTCTTTGTTACCCAATAACACCAAATCAATCTGACGTGCACCATGTGCCTCGTGTCATTGCGTAATCCCGCCCTGACATCAATCACTTTTGTGTTCACAGGGAGGTCTTTAACAGTTCAAATCCTTTTGTTCTCAGCACGGTTTTAATCTCAGCATCATTTGCACACTCGCGTTGTTCGCATATAGATAGACTCCAGACCTACAATTCAGAACAGGGCAGGGTGAGGGGAGGGGGGGGGGATGAGGGGGCTATTATTTTCGACCCACACAGCCATCTGCCATCTGCAGGAAACCCAAAACCCCAGAGACTCCAGGCTGGCCGCGCTGCAAACGAGCGAAGATGTTTTAATTAAAGCCATCTATGCTAGCTTCAGCGTCTTCACGAATCACGCTGAGAGAAACCTTACAGATCTCTTATTTAATTATCTGAGACAATACACTCTGAATACAAAGCGTTAGCGAAACAACGTCAGTGCTAGCTAGAGTGAGCTTTACTTCCGGTCAGCAGGGCATAAACAGCATAGATGATTCTTGTGAGTCATTTATTTAAACATTATATAATAATTTTCACTATTTCTTTTTCCATATTTGATTTTTGCATGGTTCATTTTAAAATGTTCTGTATTGACAAAATGATGATTTATAAAATTGATTTATTCCTTCAGATGAATATTTAAGTCACTTATTTTCAAATGTGTTTTTTTTTCAAATGTGTTTTTTTTTTTTTTTTGCTTTGTTTGTTTGCACAGATTATGCATTGAGACTTTTTATTTTAAATGTATAACTAATTTTTTAAATGTGATTCTTTTTTTTTTTTACATGTGATTCCTTTTGGATGATTCATGAATTATCACATGCTTTTGGATGATTCTTTTGGATGATTAATTTCTGTTCAAATGTAATTTTTTGGGGGGTGATTAATTCCTTTCTACATCAAATTCCTTTTAGATTATGTATTTCCTTTCACATGTGATTACGATGTGATTTTTTACCAGATGAGGAATCAGTAATTAAGCAGATTATTAGGGCCGTTTGGATGAAAAGTTCATTAACACATCAGTAAATGCGTGTAGAATGATCTTTTCCACTTCCTCATCACGCTTTAATGAGCTGATGTGTTGGTGTCACTCAGACGTGAGTGTTTAATTAAAACTCGTTTGTGTTGCTCGAGTTAATAAAGCACTGAGTGATCGGCTTCAGGGACCCCGCTCTCAGGGCGTGTTGTTTTTTTAATTATCTGGGGAATCTCTCTCTCTCTCTCTCTCTCTCTCTCTCCTAACTTCCCCTCCTTTCTCACTCCATCTGTCTCTCTCTTGTGTGTGTGTGTGTGTGTTAGTTCATTGTCCCTCACACGTTTATTGACAGGTTTTTTTTAATTCGGTGTCTCCGGGTCGTCCTCGAGCGGCGGGGCGTCCATCTCTTCCGCTCCATTTAGCTCAATAAAGCAGCAGTCTGGTTAAACAAAAGAGCTGCAATCTGATCCTCTCTCTCTCACACACACACACACACATACACACACACACAATCCTTTCAAGGACCTCATTTTGTTATAATTATTAATGCAGCTAATTAATGTGATACGTCACTACAAGTTAATTTACCCCTAGCCTAATCCAGTGTGTGTGTGTGTGTGTGTGTGTGTGTAGCAGTGTGACTAAAGTTAAACATTCCTGCTTTTCAAGGTTAAATTTTATATTTGTTCACATTATGTTAAAGTCTCATTCAGCTTTTTTCACACGGGTAAATGAACACAGGAATAAAACGTTTTGTCCCTGTTGGCCTTCCATAACATCTCAATTCTCTCATTAAGAAACTTGTACAGATCATTTATTCATCTTCTAGAAGAACACCCACAGTCTGCAAAACAGGATCAAATAAAACATACACACACACACACACACACACACATATGTACAGCTGGGAGGAGTTTGTTTATCTAGGAGGTTTCTGGGAGGTGAAATGAAACCAGAGAACCCTGAGAAAACTCACACAAATGCTGAGAACAAACTCTCTGAGCTGTGAATTATTATTATTATTATTATTATTATTATTATTATTATCATTTTTATATGTGGTCATGAAGTCATTTGAAAGACTGGTGTTGGCTTCACTGGACCCTCATTAGACCCCCTGCAGTTTACTTACAGAGCAAACAGGTCTGTGAATGATGCAGTCAACATGGGACTGCACTTCATCCTACAACATCTGGACGAACCAGGGACTTACTTCACTTTAGATTTTAATCCAATCATCTCCACATTGCTCCAGACCAAACTAACCCAGCTCTCTGTTCCTCGCTCGGTCTATCACCAGCTTTCTGACAGACAGGCAACAGCTAGTGAGACTGTTGGAGTTCATGTCCAACAGCCGCACCACCAGCACTGGCGCCCCTCAGGGGTGTGTTCTCTGCCCACTGCTCTTCTCCCTCTACACCAGCGACTGCATCTCTACAGTCAAGCTCCTTAAATTTGTGGACGACACTACAGTCTTCGGCCTCAACCAGGACGGTGATAAGTCTATATATAGAATGCAGGATGCCACAGGAGCTCCTCACACAGTTCCTGTGCAGTGGTTTGGCTCGGCTACAACAGCAGACACCAGGAGACCACAGAGTGGTTCGGACTGCTGAAAGGATTATCGGTGCTCCCCTGCCCACGCTGCAAGAACTGTAGATAACTGTAGAAGAAAAGGGCTCAGAACATCACTTTGGACTTCTCACACCCAAGCCACCTTCTCTACTCAACTACTGCCGTCTGGTCGGCGCTACAGGGCAGAAGTCAGGCAGAAGAACAGTTAAATGTTCTTCACACTGTGCAATAAAAATGTGTTTGATATTATTATGTGCAATAGTCGCAATATTGTGCAATACCACTGATGTTTTTTTAACAGTTCCCCAAATCCTATTCCATTTCTTGTAATAGTTTTTTTTTTTTTTTTCCTGTTGTCGTTTTCTTGTTTAATGTTGTTGTTGTTGTTGTTGTTGTCTCTGGAAGCTTCAGTCACCAAAACAAATTCCTTCCCTCCTATCATTATTATTATTATTATCATCATTATTATTATTATTATCATCATCATCTGTCCTCTGCTGCCCTCTGCTGGAGGAAACTTGAAAAGCAGTTTAGAATGTTATATTCAAATGTTGATGACGTCATGGCCGGAGTTCTCGCTGATTAATTGGCTGTGTATTCGTTTTAAGTGCGCGCAGGTGTCCGGGTGTGTGTGTGGTGTGTGTGTGTGTGTGTGCCATGGCCACGCCGCGCAGGATTCAGCTCATTCCTCTGAGCCCGGGGTTAGGTAACCCCCCTTCCGCCCCCCCAGGTGCCCCCCCTGCTGCCCCCCGCCCCCAGGCTGAGGGTGCCAGTCTGTGTGTCCGGCTGGACCTGGTGCTGTTCGACCCGGACGACGAGCGCTGTGCTGAGTTCCACTACCCCGAGCTCACTGCGGTAATCACACACACACACACACACACACACATCCGTCTGCGTGCTGCACTGACTCTTCATCATCATCATCCTCACCCTGTGTTTTCTGTCCCACTTTAAAGGTCCGGTGTGATGAGTCCGTGCGCGCGCTGCTGGAGGAGGAGGAGGAGGAGCTTCAGGTCCACAAGAGATCAGTGAGTTTATAATAATAATAATAATAATAAATAAATAAAATACATTTCCTAAAACTTTTATTCTAAACATTGGGGAAAAGCCCCACTCAGACCCCCCCCCCCCCCCTCACGTGGGTTTTCCAGACGTCAATCACGTCACCTTGTAGACTTTACCACGTGTAGTGTTTGTTCTTTACACGTGATTTAGTTCATTTCCAAACAAGTCCTTATTTTAGATTTTTTTTTTTCTTAAATTTTAAATTCTATTTCTATTTTTCTTAATTGTTACTCAATGTACAATTTGTATAATTTCTTAGCATTTATTTACTTTCACAATTTTGCTCTATTTATTTATTTATTTATTTATCTGTCCTCCTCTCTGTCCATCTCCCTATTAGTTTCTCTGCCTGTGAATTTTTCTTATTTCCTGTTAAACATTTTGTCTGTTTGTCTTCAACATCAGCACTATGTCATAATGACTGTGATGTCATAATGACTGTGATGTCATAATGACTGTGATGTCATCGCCTGGCTATAACGGTGTTGAAGTCTCATCATGCAATTGTCCATGTGACAGGGCTCCCTTGTTCTTCTAAGGATTATTATTATTATTATTATTATTATTATTGGTGCTGATGTCATCGTCGTCCTGATCTCGTCATACAGTGTGCGCCAGGCTAGGGTTAGGGCATGATGACATCAAACGATGATGTCACAGCTATTACCGTAGTGTGTGACGGGCCCTCTTGTTCTATAAAGATAATTTTTTCCAGCACCTGGGGCTTTTGGGGGTGTTAACATGCTCAACATGTCATAAAAATCAGCACACGGGTTGGACCCTGCTGCCACTAAGATGCCTGAGCATCACATTACATCACATTGAGTGACATCACATTGAGGTCTTAACATGCTCAAAAGTCACACGAGTTGTATGTTGACTGAGTGGGCGGTGATGGTTTGGTGCTTGGGCGCGCTTATTATTTCTTGCAATTATATTTATTTATCTCTGTATCAATCTGTATATATCCCTCTATGAATGTCTTTCTTTATATCTATCTCTCCCTATTAATTAATCTATGAATTTCTGTATCTATTTCTGTTTCAACTGTATATCTCTCTATGAATTGGTTTCTCTTTGTTTATCCAGCAGTCAGTCTATTTGTCTATGTCTCTCTATCTGTCTCCAAATGATCATTTTGTTTTTCTGTCCTTATATCTCCATGAATCTCTCAGTTAATCCAACTATTATCTTTCTCTCTCTCTCTTTTTCTCTCTGTCTGAGTGTCTGTATTTCTCTCCATCTCCCGGTCTGCCTGAGTCACTGGTGCACTCACACATCACCTTATAAACATGTGTCATAAACATCGTAAATACTTTCAACAAATTCACTAATCAGAGAGTTGTTGTTTCTGGATGATGTCATTCTTCTACTTATGAATATATAGTGTAACTGTGGCAGGGACGCACAACGGCGCCCCCTGTCTGTGGACACGTGGCACCCACAACGGAATCCTGTAATTCCTCCATGATGGACGCTTTAAAGGAGAGAACTTGTATCTAAACCGTGTGTCTGTTGGTTTTCAGGGCGGAGCTCCTGGACAGAGGAGAGACAGAGTGCAGGATTTGGTGGACATGGGCTACGGCTACGATGACGACGACTCCTTTATCGATAACTCGGAGGCTGTGAGTCGAAACACTTCAGAGTTTAGTTTATAATCAAACTGAAAGTCCTGAGATCTGAGTGTAGTGACACATTTGTCCCCGTGTCCTTAATGTCCTCCCTGAGACACAGGTGTTTGTGTGTTGTGGTGATGTCACAGGCTGCTGCTGTTTTTTTACAGAATGGTGTTTAAAAGGTGAAAAACCTCCAACCCTGTTGATTAAGGCCAGTTATTACTATCAGTAGACACAAACGTTCTCTTTTATCTTTATTTGATCAAGTGATTATTAAACAGTGGCTTTCACAAAATTCTCTTTTTAAATAAGGAAAAAACGAGTAGCCTATATACTGCCCGCTGGAAATGCGTGAGCACCGTCCTTTTAGTTCAAATTTATGTTTTATCTGTTTATTTTTTTTGTCTGTCAATTTTATGTTTTATTCCTTTTTTTTTTAACCTTGTAAACCTTGAGCAACTGTTCATTGTGGTTATATAAATATTTGATTTGATTTGAAAGGCCAGGTTTTGCTCGTTTCTAGCCACGTTTGTCCCCTTTGTGTAAAAGTACGATGAGCTGGTTCCCGCCTGTCTTACGACCAAGTACGGAGGCTTTTACATCAACGTGGGGACTCTTCAGTTTCGCCAGGCCGCGGGGGACGAGAACGAGACTGATGACTTCGAGGAGGAAGTTAAGCCTAAGGTCTCTGGGTTCCTTATTCATTTCTGCTGATTTGTATAAAGCTGTATATTAATCTTAATTAATTTAGCTTAAACCCATTTATAAATGTTCTTTTGAAGAAACGAAAATTGAAAGAAGGAGGCATGGTGAAGATGAACAAGAAGAAGAAGAGAAAAGAGGATGTTTGGTCTAAAGCAGAAAACATCAAACACAGGTTCTCGTAATTGTTTAAAAAATAAGATTTTTAAATGATTGTCCAGTTTGTGTTTTTAGTGTTTAATTACAAAGCATGTGATTTTAATAGTTTAAAGCTCTTGTTTTTCTTAAGTTTAATAAAGTTCTCCCAGGAGGTTCTGAATCGTTTGGGATTGTTCTGCAGGGTAGGTGCAGGCGATAAGAAGAAGAAGGCGAGTAAGCAGCAGCAGCAGCAGAACCTCGATGGCATGTTGAGGAAATTCCACAAGGAGAAACTTCAGGAGCTCCAGCTGCTCAAATCTCAGCATGACTCGAGCGAGCAGGTCGACTCGGGTTCAGCTGATGAACTTCACCAAGCAGTGGAGGAGCAGGGTGAGATCCTGACTAACGATCAGAGCCAGAAGAACCAGGGAACTCTAGCTGAGACACTTCAGGCTTCACGTCCTGATGGTTTGTCTCCTGCACCGGAGAGGAGCCTACAGGAACTTGCACAGGTATTGTTAAGAGGCTTTAGCCTGAGAGGATGGATCTGCCGAGCGATAAACACTTCAGCTCTTCAGGAATAAAAACCTGACTTGTGAGTCTAAATAACCATTTGCTAGCTCAAGGTTAATACGTCCAGCGAGTTACAGTAGATGTCTGGTCCGTTCACTCCGGCAGTACTTTTTAAACTAAACAAAAACCACAGACGAGCCAATGGAAGCGTGACTTGACCCCTTAACCAAGATGAAAAGCTGATCTCCAA
This sequence comes from Clarias gariepinus, assembly GCF_024256425.1. Classification (NCBI taxonomy): domain Eukaryota; kingdom Metazoa; phylum Chordata; class Actinopteri; order Siluriformes; family Clariidae; genus Clarias; species Clarias gariepinus. Next base: position 29,142,763 of record NC_071117.1, on the reverse strand, counting down.
CGTCCTCTTTTAAACCCTTTCTTGTTGTTCCCTGTTTAGGATGATCAGCTGGCGGTTCTGATCCGGAGACTGGAGGAGACGGTGCTCCGGGTCATGCCCGAGCAGATTGACCGCTTCAACAGTCACTGCCAAGCTCACTCAGAGGCCAGAGCCGCCAAGTACGCTCCTGAAACCTTCCACCATGGACGCATTCGTGCGTGTGGAGAAATGATAGAACTGGAATATAGTTGGAGTGTTAGGAATCCTAGAGTTTCAGAACCGGCTCAGTTAAAAAGACTAGAACTATTACGACAATTTTTTTTATTTGTTTTTGCAATTCTAGCTTAAGAGATTTGAGACCATCATCCAGGGGTTTGGAATCATTTGGAGTTAGTGTAAGCGAGTGTGATCTGTGTTTAGACTGGAAGCTGTGAAAGAAAAGCGAGAAGGATCCGATGAGGACGAGGACGACTCGAGCGGGAAACGAGTTTTTGGACCGCGTAAGAGATTCAGGTGGAACGAGGAGATCAGGTGTGACGCTAGATTGCGATTAAATGTTAAAATGATTTTAAATGCAGAGTTGCTGATGTGTGGAGATGTTTCTCCTCCAGGGAGTTGGTGTGTGATGTAGTGAAGCTGAAGATGAGTCGCTTTGAGCTCGAGGCTGCTGGTGATCAGAGTTTAGAGGACTATTTGAAGAGCTTTTTGGAGGCGAGTGTAAAGACGCTGTGGCCTAGAGGATGGATGCAGTCCAGGTGAAGCCCTTAACAAGTTCTACATCTGATCACGTCTCTGATACACATCATCAGCTCTAAACCCTGGTGCTAAACATCTCTGTTCTTTAGGTTTACAAGTGAAATGTTTTTTAAACTAAATCACTATGGACACGCGTCCACCTGCTGATGAACATGTTTCTGAGGAATCCCTCAAGCTCCTCCTTCTTCAGATCTACAGCAGATGTTTTTATTTCTCTCCATTCCTCTAACACATCTGTCCTGCGTTACAGAATCTTACTGATCGAGAGTCGAAGAGTTCACGCTCACGTCACGGGCATAGTGTAAGTTACGAAGTGCAAAAGCTAGCGATATGCTAAACAGAATTATTCGGAATAACCCTGTGCTGTTTGTCTGCAGGGCGAGGAAGAAGTCCATGACCGTCCCAAGATCTGAAAAGGTAAGTGTTGTAACGCGCCGTGGGTGTAACGTGCGGACGTGGTCAATACCCTTTAAACTCTAATGGATCATCTTCAGTAAGAGCTCTGTCCTGATCAGGGTCGCCGAGGAGCCGGAGTCTGTCCTGGGAACACTGGGAGCAAGGTGACACCACATGACCTCACATACACAACCAGCGGTCACGTACAAATCCTCATGCAGACTTTAGGTGCGTTCCAAACGGCCTGAAGTCTCCTGCGGAGTACACTTCACAGGGTGATCAGCCATGTTAAGGGAACTGCGAACGGTGTAGGGAACGAGTGAACAACAGGTCTTCACTTCACCGGAAAAGGGAATGAAACGCAGCCATCAACTCGAGCACGGGATCGGACCTGGAGCCCTTCAGAGGGTCGATGTGGTGCGCCAATTCGCCAAATGTTCTGCCTTTACACTTGACTAGCGTGTAAAGTTGTACTCAGTTTAAGTTTTTACAGTGTACGAGACGGGGTAGTGTGAGCACAAAGACAGGAACGAGAGCGTTCCATCATTTAATTCCTGACCGATGATGATGATGGACTGTGTTGCTACAAATCGATCCCTCTCAACTGTTCACTTTATCTGATCCTTCCTTCCTTTTGTCTTCCCTCGTTCACAGTTTGATGAAAGTGTAGATGTTCAGATGGGTCCCGTGAACAAGGCACATGCTGGAGTAAAGTGTATGTACCGCGCTTTCCCTCATCACATCATGCTAACTTGCATTAATGACACTGAGTTTGCATGAATGTCGACTCTTTCAGCCCAGAAGATTCCTTCCGGCGCTGGGGGCGTGTCCGTTCTGAAGTCACTTCCTGCTGGTGAAGGGAAACCCCAGATGGCCCCGGGTGTTGAGCGGGACGGCTACCTTTGCAGCGCGCCCTTTAATCTGGCGGTGGTGAGCGTTTAAGATTTATTAAAATAAGATTTTCTGCTTTTTTATAAAATTCTGAAATGCGTTTTGGTGAAACTGACCAGCAGGGGGCAGCAGGATCGGAATTACTTTACACATGAGAAGTAAAATCTTTTTTTCTTTTTGACGCATCTAATAGCTTTTAATAGCAAATTTATATATTTTAAGAATCTGTAGGCGCTAGCGATCAGGTGTAATCAAACGCCAAAATGTAAAAATGCCTGATGACGGTTGGATTTTTCTCCAAAGGCAGCGATGGAGGGTTCATGTGGAGATCCAGATCTTCCCACTCCATCTCTCTCCCACCAGACGTCTCGTCCCAGCGCTCCGGAATCGGCAGTGCTCACGACCCTAACCCCCCAGCACGCTTTCCCCTTCCCCGCTCTTCCAGCTGGTCAAACCGAGATCTGCAAAACCTCTGTTCTCACGGGCGCAGCTCCTGGAACGTTCCAGTACGGTCTCTCACACGGTGAGTTCCTGCAACCTGACACTACAGTAAAGGAAAGCTCCGCCCACAGTGGACATGGTGAACTTTAATAACCTTACATTACCCACAATGCAGTTTGTCTCTGCCTAAAGAGAGCGTGACGTGGCGGAGCTTTAGTGCTTACATGCTCTCTTACAGAAATAACACGAGCACCAAATAATAATAATAATAATAATAATCATAACCAGAGTCACTGAGGACTCGATGAATATTTAAAAATAATCATGTTTAATTGTGGAGATTTAAAGTCTGTGCACATTATTGCTTAAATATTTCTAATTTATGGCATATTTAATTTTTTTTTCCTCCAGACGGAAGTCAGATTCGCGCAGGAGGAGCGAACGCTCAGAGGAAACTGCAGTAAAGCAGAGGAACGGAGAAGAACCTGCAGACCACAGCGCAAACCTAAAGAGGAGAAAATCTATTTCTATTTAACTAAAATCTAAAATGTACCACGTTTATTTATACAAAATTAATAAAATCATCACACAGAATTGAGTTTAAATTAAGTATTACTTGCTTTTGGGGTTTGAAAAGCTGTAATTAGACCTTTTGTTGTTTTGCTGATCATCTGAAATAAATCGTATCTTTGTTGCAAAAGAAATATTTTTTTTGCCTGAATTCCAAATTGTTAAAAAAAAAAAAAAACGTAAAACCCTCTCACTCACCCTGACTGTGTGATCTGTTACTTTCTGAAGAAAAATCTTTCATCGCTGCTGGAGCTTCCAGACGGAGGACGAGGAGTGTGAAGGACTTCAGGGAACGTTTTTGTATGCACACACGTAATTATTCTGGCTAAGTTTTGAGATTTGAACATGACCGATCTGGTCCCTTTCGCTGTATGTCCTCACTCAGACGCCTTAAACCAGTGGTTCTCAAACATTTTCTGTCGTTCCCCACTTAAGGCGGTGGGCGAATTTTCAAGCTCCACTTGTCAACAAAATGATAACAAAAACGGCCAAGTGTACTATTTATTGAAAAATCAATTTCTAAACCAGTAAGATCAAATAACACCAAGTTCAAAACAGATAAAATACATGTGCAATTGTTATAACAGGCTTACTTTGTCACTTATCTAGAGCTTTCCTTCAAAGAGGTCGAGTGGCTTATTAACGTGACTGGGGTGTGTTGTCTCTAAGTGTCTTCCTACTTTGTCTCATGCTGTCTGCTGCCAGCGGTTTAAGACACAAAACACACACGTGTCTCTCCTCTGCCCCACCATCACCACCATGAATCCAAGCGCAACATACAGTAGGCTTCATCATGTTTTCCTTACGGCTGGATTTTTGGTTGATTGGGCTGATAGTGCTGAATCACCTGCTTTTTTGTGGTCCATGTAACAAATCTATTGATGTTATTATGCTCACTACATACAGTACGCTACTGTGTTATGGTCTAAAATGCCCCCGACCTAGGCCACGGATTGCCCACCTAAATTCATAGGTTTATGGTTTACAAATTATAACAAATTAATTTAATTATAAGGTAAGCAATATAAAAAAAAAGGTTGTATAGGGGGATTAATTTGTACATTAATTATATATTTTTTCATATACAACATGTATATTTTTATATTGCTTACTTTATAATAAAAATCATTTCCTGTAATTTTTCACCACAAACAATATTTATTTAGTGTAATTTGTGATAAATAATTTGTGATAAATAATTTGTTATTTGTACATTGACAAACCCCTGCAAAATAAATGTGCCATAAAATAATCATTTTTGGGGATTTGTAGTAATCGTCTCGACGGCTGTCACGTGCCTAGGGTTAATTATAATAGTAATAATATATTCGATAATAATAAACCTTTGAATGTATGTCCTATAATATTTGATAAAGATTATGTGTGTGTGTGGGGGGGGTTAGCAATCCGTGGCAGGGGGGCATTTTAGCGCATAACACCTGTTTGTGTACGCGGTAAAGTTAGTGATTCGCATCTCCGAATTCAATAGCTGCGTAAATAAACCCGCAAATAAGATACCCAGATATAAGTCCTCTCTACATTGTGTTTAAGCTACATCCACCTTAAACTATACATGTTTAAAAGCATAAACACCATTATTCTCTACGGCACAATGAATGATTTAGGGATCATCGCAAAATGCCGCACAGCAACAAAAAGCGTAGAACGATCTTGATCTTCCCTTCTGTTCAGCGCCTGAAGGATCAAAAAGTAACTTTGTTACCGCACTGGAAACTAGAAACGCCAGACTAGTACTGCCTGATAAAATATTAATGTTTAACAAAAATACATAAACATCAGCATACACATTGGAATAAATGAAATGACATAATACCGAATGTTTCCTTATATATTGTTCCTCTGCAATTAACATGCCGACGTTAAACCGTTATTGTTGCACTGTGGTTCCACTTTTTCTCTGATGTTATTTTAATTTACTTGTATTAATGATCCATTTCTTTGTGTGTGATTGTTTAGTTTCGAGTGTCCGATCTTTATTGTCAATAAAGAAAAGCATGAATTAGAACAGGTACTTTCCTATTATTTTACACTAATTCCCTCCCGTTCATTGCGCCCCAACGGTCATGTCTGTATTCACCACTAGTGGGGCGCCACACACTTTGAGAACCACGGGCTTAAACCCTGGCATTAGAATTGGCTATTGATGGTCTGGAGACAGATTCTTAAAAGGCGAGCGTGCACTCTTCCACTGTGAAGACTGTCACTTCGTGTCAGGGTCGTACCACACACCCAAGTTTGGTCACCGGTAACGATCCTCGACGTGAAGGACGGATCATCCATGACTTACTGACGGAGATCTTGGCAGACTTGGACTTGATGTTCTTTCTGTTTTTAAGTCTGGGGACGAACTCAACATGTTCACATCCTACGTGAGGATCACCTGGACTGTTCAGACACACCGACAGCATGTTGGCAGCAATGTTGTAGATTGTTCTCTGGCGGTCATCACGCAGGTTCCTGAAAGGTTTCGGAGGTTGACTCACTGCAGCATGGCTTTGAACTTGCAGGATCATGTCAAGCGTCTCTGTGGGGGATTGGTCCAGTTTCACACAGAATTTCATCTTCTCTCTTTGTTCTAACTTGCTGTGTATGATGAAATAGCAGACGTGGTAATGCGCGTGGTCAGAATAGCAGCAGTCTCACAGCTCCTGATGTACAGGATGTCTTTTGGCACACTGACTTATGAAGGGCGGGGCTCCCTGTGACTGTGTGCAGCCTGGTGCTGCCCCCTGTTGGTGTGTTACAAAGCTAGCCTCTAAACTTTGATAACCCCTCGTATAAATATGTTTAATAAGAAATTAAAATGCTTTATAGATTGTGCTGTGTTTAACAGGTACGACGGCCTGGAAGTGCGAAATAGTTTAATAAACTGATCTGAAAACAGCAAAACAAAAACAATCTAAACAGCGTCACGTATGTGTTGGTTGTGATGTCTGGTTTTCATCATGGTACTTAATTAAGCTTTCTGGTTTACTTCTTAAACGTGTTTTTCCCACTATAGTGAATTTATATGTTTTGTCATTGATGTGCTGCAGGGTTTTATGTTACTCTGGTTTGATTGATTGCTATGCAGGCACATTTTGGCCTTATTTGAATTGTTGGAATTTAATACAGATAGAGGGTGACGTTTTCTGAGACACCTAAACACCAGCACTAAAGACCTGTGTCCCAAAAACATTCTGGACTCAGAGTTGAATTTTCCCAGCTGTGGTTTTGCAAATGTTAAAAAAATCAGATTAGTGCTGGGGCGGGACGGTGGTGTAGTGGTTAGCACTGTCGCCTTGCACCTCCAGGGTCCGGGTTCGATTCCCGGCCAGGCTCGATTCCCGTCTCTGTGTGCATGGAGTTTGCATGTTCTCCCCTTTCCTCCGGGTACTCCGGTTTCCTCCAACAGTTCAAAGATATTTAAGTTAGGCTAGTTGGCATTCCTAAATTCTCCGTAGTGTGTCAATGGGTGTGTGTGTGCCTTGTGGTGGATTGGCACACTGTCCAGGGTCCCCGCCTCGTGCCCTAAGTTTCCTGGGATAGGCTCCGCCCCCGTGACCATGAATACAGGGTAAATCGGTATAGACGATGAGTGAGTGAGATTAGTGCTGGGTCCTGTGCACTTCAGTAACTGTCTGGTTTGGCTTGTTTTATTTCTCCCAAGCAGTCCACCTCATGAACAGTTGAATGTTCTCCTCATAGTGCAATATTATGTGTGCAATACCACTGATATTTATTTGACTCAAACAAATTCCTTGTACGTGCAGTCGTACCTGACAATAAAGTTCATTCTGATGGATTTTATTCCATCACTCTATTTTATTCTGACAGTCGTTAGGGTAATAATGCTTTATAACACTTCATGAGGGATACCTTGCCTTCGCTCGTGCTCCTGAGGGAACATTCGATTTTATTTATCACGTTATGACTCTTAATAATCATTACAGCGGCGTCATAATGAACAGCTGCATGTGTGTTAGTCATAAGGTTTATGAGCTCCTTCTGAGATGTTACTGTATAAATGTGTGTGAGGATATTTACATTAACACAGAGGTTGAGGAACACACACACACACACACAGAGGGATTTACAGCCGTGTTCCTGCGCTGGTGTTTATCAGAGTTACAGAGGCTGAGATTTCACAGAGAACTCTTTACATCTCTTTTACATCAGGGATGGACAGGCAAATCCCAGCCCCGCCCATTTCTCAACACACACACACACACACACACACAGGTACAAAACCGAGTAATTTGAGTAACAAAACAGGTCTGAGTCTTCTACAATCAGAGAACACCAGAGTAAATCGCCCCTACACACTCACACACACTCACACACTCTACAGGAGCGGAATTACAACAACAAGATCCTTCATCATCACTGATAATCTCATCACATCGAGGTAAGAATCATCACTCACTTATACTCACATATAATGCTAAAGTCTGCTGGGGGCGGATTCGGGTAGGGGGGGGCGGGTGGAGGGCAGGGGGGTGTTCAGATTTAATCTTTATATTATACACACACATCTAAAACATGAGCTTTAGCACCCAAGAGTAGTTCAGATTAATCAACTATACTCAATGACTTATTCAGACTATTAAAGAAACAGGTTAGGTTCAAGGTTAAAGGATCGTTTAACATAATTTAAATCTTTTATTATATACAAACACTCAGACTTCTGCAAATACAAAAAAAACCTTAAACAGGAAAAAAAATCTCAG
>NC_071117.1:29127500-29130000 GCF_024256425.1 Clarias gariepinus | reverse complement strand
TCCTGCACCACTGTTCATACCTGTGTGAGTTTCTCGTGCTCTCCGCAGGACGACACCAGGTGAAGGATGTGCTGGAGTCTCTGGCTGCTGTCTCTAAGCCCCGCCTCCTCAAACCCTCCAAACCCATCTCCGCCAATCCGCTTCCTGACATTACAAACCCAAAAATCAGTCACATGACTCTAATCCTGATCACAGTATCTACATTCCCTCACTGCAGATGTTATAAACACTCAATCTCAAAGGAAGAAGGTTTCAAAGATTTAAATAACTTTATTGATCCCAGAGGGAAATTGCTTATGCTCGGTTACAGGAGCTCACAGTTGTTAACTAAGAAAAGGTATTAAAGGTAATAAATAATAATAATAATAATAATAATCTTAAAAAAAAAAAGTTTCTAAAACAGTAAATACCATCAGAATATGACTCAAGGCCACTTGTAAGTATTACACAGTAATCTAGTACATGTATTTAATATTGTATTATTATATATAATATTGTATTATTATATGTAATATTGTATTATTATATGTAATATTGTATTATTATATATAATATTGTATTACATATTTTAGGTGAAGCCCTGTGTCATGTCACCCCGGCTCTCATTAGTGTATTTAACAGGAAGTGCACACAGTCACTTCCTGTTCTACAGCTACGCCTCAAAATCCTGCATTTAATGGTTTCAGTGCAAATCCAAGGAAATTGTTAGTGTGTGTCCATAACCACAGGTGATCCTGATTTAATGCGGCACTGCCACCTACTGGATGTAATCAGAACTACAACAGCATTCTCCCTCTTTAATTATTTTTTAATTAACTATTAAGTGTGTGTGTGTGTGTGTGTGTGTGTGTGTGTGTGTGTGTGTATATACCTTTTCACCCGAGGAAGCTGAAATATTTCTTGCCATACAGAAAACAGTCCCTTGTTTTGGTCCTTTAAGCCGATGCTCATAGAATTCACCACACGCATATCCAACTGTCTCTGCCCCCGGCCGTGTAAAAACTGACACACACACACACACACACACACACACACACACACACACAAAAGTGTATGTTCATCACTTAACACATTAGATGAGATTAACATATTAATAAAGTTTAAACTGAGCCTTTACGATTTTAGAGCAAAAAAAAAAAAAACATGGCTTTCATGTCTTCAGTTGATTTTAAACACACACACACACACACACACACACACACACACACACACACACACACACACACACCTGCAGTGTGTTGATGCATGCCCGGATGTCGTTGTCAGTCTTCTCACACAAGGCCATCAGAGAACCCGTGTCCGCCTTCATACCCTGTCGACGGGTGATCTAACACACACACACACACACACACACACACCATTTTATAGTCAGTTATTAGTTATACAGGTGTGGGTGTGTCCCGTGTGGGTGTGTCCCGTGTGGGTGTGTCCCGTGTGGGTGTGTCCCGTGTGGGTGTGTCCCGTGTGGGTGTGTCCCGCGCTGTGTGTTCCTCACCTCCGCCAGTCTCTGTGTGAGACGTGACTGCTGCGTCGGAGGGAACGTTAACAGAAACGCCTGCTGCCTCAGTGGCCTTAGAGCCGGAGTGTAACTATGGAGACAAACAGCCAATCAGATCTCACCAGGACTCTGATCACACACACACACACACACACACACACACACACACACACACACACACACACACACACACACACACACACACACACACACACAGTCACACTGCAGACTCGAATCAGAGACTCATCGCGCTCTCATCACACACTCGCGGTGAAGGGGGGCGGGGCAGGGGGGTTTAGGAGGAGGAGCTTACAGGTCGTTACAGATGCAGATGATGGGCCGAAGCAAAACAGCCTCTTTCTTCTTCTTCTTCTTCTTCAGTGAGTTTGCAGTGGACTCCTCCCCCTCTCGACTGTCCTTCCTGTTCAGGGTCGCCAGCAGAACATTGATGGCAGCCTGCACCAGAACCATACAGAACCACAGAGTTTAGAGAGGAGGAGAAGGAAGGAGGAGATGAAGGAGATGAAGGAGATCTTACTGCTGGAGCTCCATCAATCTCGTCGATGATCAGACAGTTGGGTTTCTCGTTCGCTCCCAGAACCGACTTCATCTGTGTGGCCGTGTCGATCCGCTTCTGAAACAGCTCCGCACTGCGGTCATCACTGCAGGAACACACACACACACACACAATCAACATAATCACTAAAAAACACCTCTGTGTGTGTGTGTGTGTGTGTGTGTGTGTGCACACTCAGTACCTGGCATTGATCTCCACTACATTATATCCGGCGTGTTTGGCGATGATGTGCGCCAACGTCGTCTTTCCTAATCCAGGAGGTCCAGACAGGAGCGCAACCTAAACACACACACACACACACACACACACACACACAAAAGAAAAAGAAAAAGAAATAGACTTCTCAGATTTCAGAAGCAGTTAAGTTAAGCAGCTAAACTAAGAGTTCTAGTGAAACAGTGGAGGAAACCCGGATATATGTGTGT